>NC_069500.1:599313217-599485717 GCF_027579735.1 Bombina bombina
TATGTATTGTGAAACACCTTATTGTGCAGTCATTTTTCATATGAGCCCTGCTCATATGTATCACTTGTTACTTGGGGCCCTATGATCAAAAACTCACTGACATGGAGAGAAATCCTGCAAAATCTGTGTGGGATTTTCTTGATCATTATTTGTTATGTATGTGTCCCTCACGCACATCCAGAACTATGCATAGCAAGATAATAAAACTCTCAAACTACAATTTGCATTTCTAAAATCCTTTGAGGGACATATAAGTACTGATGAGACTTCTTAGATAATCTATCGAGAGTAGAGAGCATTAGATCATTGGGTCTTTAGTCATGAGATCTCTGACAAATGCAAAGGATACTAAGCTACCATTGTTATCATGTGTCATGTATGCAGTAGCTGTTTTCCAAAAATATAATTATAGATATATTTATAAAGAACTAAATAAGCACTAATGCTCTCAGTGATTTCTCTTTGCCACCTCAGAGGCGGCGAAGAGTATAAGAAGCAGCTATCTAATGACCACTGCTTGTTACAATGCAGGAAGCAGGCTCGCGTTAACTGTCAAAACTATATATATTTTTTTAGTAGACAACCCAAGGTATTGATCTATGCCCATGTTGGTATATTTCATGCCACAATTTAACCGCTGAATGCTATCATATTTAAAAAAAATCTTTACCTTTTTCAGAAACTTTGGGTTTCTCACTGAAATTACATAGGGCTAGTTTCCATTGAGTTGGTAAGGTTTGGAAACTGGTGGTAACATAAAAATTCTCCATGCACTTTAATGGAGATAAATGTTTTTATCACCAGTTTCAAAACTTTACCACCTTAATGGAAACAAGCCCATACATGGCTTTGCCATTGCTTTTTGGTAATTAGAAGGTTGTTAGTTGCAGCTGTGCACCACACTTCTATTATTCACAGCAGTGAAGGGGTTAATCAGGTATCTTGTAACGATAATTTTAGCTTTAGTGTAGAGATTTCCCTCCCACCTGACACCTCACATCCCCTAATCCCTACCTGACCCCTCTCAAACAGCTCTCTTTCCACTCTCATCCCCCACTGATCACCACCATTTTAGGTACTGGCAGACAGTCTGCCAATATGAAGATTTAAGGCATTTTTTTATTTTATTTTTTGCTGCAGTGTGGAACGACCCCTTACCCTCAAACCTCCCTGATCTCTACCAACTAGCTCTCTAACCCTCCCACCTCTAACTAGTGTCTGCCATCTTAGGTACTGGCAGCTGTCAGTGCCTATAAAACACTTTATATATACATATATATATATATATATATATATATATATATATATATATATATATATATATATATATATATATATATATATACTTATATTAAATTCTGTAATGCAGTGGTCCTTCCCACTTCCCCCCCCTGTGGATCTTTGGTTTGGAAACCCCACCCATCCTCCCACCCCACTTTTTTCTAAAGCGTAGCTCCCCATCCCTCGCTGTCTATAATGATCTGGCATCTGCCATCATATGGAACTGGAGCACCGATCACGCTCTAGTTTCATATGAAGACAGATGCATGAGCTCAGAAACTTTTGGCTGTAGCTTAACAGTCGAGACTGCTGGAGCTTCCTGCAGCTCAGACGTATATATAGATTGTGCGGTACAATAAGCAAAGTACCGCACAACATACAGTATATATACATCACATTGGGTTAATGGGCTAAAGGAATAGAAAGGTCAAAATGTTAATGTGGATGGGTGCATTTAAATTTGAAGTATTTTTGCACTATATAACCCATTAGCAGAAATGCTTCTAGTAAAAGTTACTACGCACATATCCTGTGAGGGCCTGTGCACCAGTATGCAAACACCCCACTTTCACAAATAGTCAGCAGTGGCTTGTATGCCACAAATTATGTCTTCACAAAAGAAATGCACACCCCTGCCAGCTCTATGGGCAGGCGTGCTGTTTGAATACTGGTGCATAGCCCTCACAGGATATGCGTGTATGCCGTAGAAAGGTGAATTTTGTATAAAAATCATTAGATACATTTTTTTATAGGATTGTGATAAAATAACTTTTATTTTATTAATCTGTCTCTGCCCTTTTTGTTTATAAACTTAAATTGCAAGCCCCGAAGAGAGAAAGAAATTTAGAAACATAATTGCATTCATTTTGTTGGCTTTACTTTAGAGCATATATATGTACAAATAACGGACTAATATATATGCGCAAACCAATTGAGTATTTTGCTTTTGAGCTGTCATAGGCGCTGTAAAATCTGCTGATCACAAACCCCTAACCCACAACAGTTTTAACGTTTACTTCATCTATTTCTCACAGAGGCCAGATATACATGGAGGAATTATGCACCCCACTAGATACCCAGGCATCATACTGTGCCACAGAACAACCCCTCAAAATGTGCCGAACCCGCTAAAAACAAAATCCTGTTGCCATAGGAACAGGCTTAGTTAGCCTGGGCCAAAATACACCCCTGATGCAAACCAAATGAAAAACTAGAGAAAAAAAAGCCACATTGAACATTGTGTGACCTTGTAGCAGATGCTCATGTGACAGATGTTTCAATTTTGTCACTGTTCTTTTCCAATTATTATATACACCAGCACCAAATATGTATTGTTTCTATTGAAATTGAAGGGTGTTTATTGAAATGTTTTGGTCCCTCGTTTCATATATATTGATCTTTGCTGTATTGCGTTTGTATTGCCTTTACATACAACAACAAGGAGGCTCTAATAAGGTGTATTGATTCAGAAATTCATTGGTTTTCATAGTATTAATAATAAATCAAACCTGAATCATTTTTTATAATGCTGTTTGATCTGCTGAAGCATTCAATACTGTAATATTGTAAACCCTTTTAATGTGTTCTTACTGATCCATTTTACCTGCTGGGGTGCAATAAATTGTTTTAAATAGATTGTTTTCCTTTATTTTGTCATTTGAAATAGCTATTTTTGCCTGCTGAAACCACTACCTATAAAGAAAATTTTAATTATATGGTAATGGGTATATAAAAGCTATGTAAACAGGAGACAATAGAGCAAATTACACTTTCAGTGGGGAGGGGTGAAAGAGAGAGGTGCTAAAATGTTCATATTCAACTGTTTTGTCAAACAGAGATTAGGAAGCCTTTGTGTTTATGTAGAGAGATAAGATCTATTTGCCCTGCAAGTGTAACCCATTTTAAGAGATTGTGGGTTCAGAGAGCTAAAACTGTCTCTTTTAGGTTTATTTTTCTATATATAATAGCTCTTTACATAAACATTTTTTACTCTGCAGCTGTTATAACAAGCCATTGGAAACATATTAAGGGGGAAACATTTTTACAGTACACTGTTCCTTTAAACTAAAGTATAGCGAAGAGCTAATGTTTTAGTCCAGCAAGCTATAAACTTTATTGTCTATTATTGTTTCTTCTCTATTTTCAGCTTTCACCTGAACAAATAATTGTACAATTCTCCTATTTTACAAAGTAGCACTCCTGCTGCATGTGATATTTCCTGTACCAATCACAGGCTCAGTAAAGTAATAGTTTCTTGTATTTGCTTGTCTTTAAGGTATGCTATAACAATAAGACATTGGTTTGGTAAATGACAGTAATTTTAGTTTAAAATAAAAAAAATCTTAATTTATGTTAAAAATACATTAAAGTGTTTTTTTTTTTATTTTGTTTGAAATCATATAACATTAACACATCACCAACAATAGGTGCTATGAATGTGAATAATCCTAAAATAATACATTTTTGATAGTAAAGATTTGTGGGGGGCATACAGAGACTATAAGACTTTTACAATATGAAGGCTTGTAGAAAAGAGAGTAGTTTCCCTTACTTCACTTGCATTGTTGTACAAACATTGTATCAATCATGTATACAAATACACAAAAACATATACAATAAGTGGCGACAACATTGTAAATGTAAACATTCCAACACGTTCTGTCACTTGTTGTCTATGCATCAGAATGTGCTTCTAAATTTCCTTTGGGCTAATTTGAATAGATTGAATAGTCAACTTACATTGGTTGACATAAAATAGCTTATTTCCAGGCAAATGTCTTCACTAACAAAAATATTTTTTGCATAAATAAAAAATACATTCATTATCTAATTTAATTTTTTATTTGTTTACATTAATGATTCAATGTAATTATACACAGTACTCAAAAAGATCTATGATGTATGCAAGGGCGCTGCAACCTACAGCTCTCAGAGGGGCGAAATGAATATTGGTGCAATGTTTGTCACATTTCTACCTGGCTGCCAGGCATTGTGACATCCAGGTTTATCACTTACTTCATTTTGTTTCCCCATTCACAGTACTTAAGAGGCAGCACTTGAGCAGGGGAAACAAATGCAGCAAACAACAAGACAGCAGCCTGGTGGCCCAGGGGTATTTTAGCAAGGGGCTGTCAAAGGGACTTCAGAAACAGGGACCTGCAATGTGATGTGAGCAAAAGGACTGACAGAAAGGCTGCAAGGCAAATGGTCTGGGCTCACATGTCTGATGTATGTCTGATATTAAATGGGTAGCTGCAGGGCCAGGGGTATGATCTGCTCTTTGTTCTCGATAATGATGATTGCTGTTGATGATAATAATAATGCTAAATTGAGTATTCATTATCAACACTGATAAATTAAAATAGCACACCAGGTGATTGTATTGCACTTCTTTGGAAGATTATTCACAAAAGGCTGCTGACCCCTGAAATATAATAAGAGCAGCATTTAAAGCAACATTCCAGTCAAAATGTAAATACACATAGATGAATTACATCTTTGAATAGAAACACATTTGCAATTTACATTTATAGGCAAAAATGATTCTAGTAAAAGTTATCAGTTTTAGTGTTAACATTTGTTCTCTGCACATTCACGTAAAGCATAACTAGATATTCTCAGTGCACTATCATTTTAAATACTGCAGCTGCTCCGAGCGCCAGCGGGGCTTATATCATATCAGCAGTTAACAAATTGAGTTAGTACCAGATAGTACAAGCACCTTAGGTTCTCTAAGCAAGTGCTGTGTTTAAAATGCTGGTGCACAGTGCATACTTAAATATACTTTTGAAACAGCTATAGCTTTTATAAGAAGCATTTTTGCTAATACATGTATAATACAAAAATGCTTCTATTCAAAACTGAAATGCATGCATGGGGATTCAAATTTTGGCTGGAATGTCCCTTTAAGCATTTAAAGGGATAGTTTACACCAGAATTGTTATTGTTTAAAAAGATAGTTAATCCCTTTATTACCCATTCCCCAGATTATGATAACCAACACAGTCATAATAATATACTTTTTACCTCTGTGATTAACTTGAATCCGAACCTCTGCCGACTGCCCCTTAATTCAGTTCTTCTGAAAGACTTGCATTTTAGCCAATCAGTGCTAATTCCTAGGTAAGTCCACGTGCGTGAGCACAATGTTATCTATATGGCACACATGAACTAACGTCCTCTAGTCGTGAAAAACTGTCAAAATGCATTCAGATAAGAGCCTTAAAGGTCTAATAAATTAGCATATAAGTCTACCTAGGTTTAGCTTTTAACTAAGAATACCAAGACAACAAAGCAAAATTGATGATAAAAGTATATTGGAAAGTTGTTTAAAATGTCATGCCCTATCTGAACCATGAAAGTTTATTTTGGACTAGACTGTTCCTTTAACTGTTATTGTTAGACTATGTCTATATTTCCTGTTAAAAAGACAGATAATGCTGTTTAATTTCAAGTTGTTGCTAGCATCATTTTGTATTTATGCTTACAAACTGAATAGCAGCACGTGCAAGCTATATCACATGAACTTAAAATATTTTGTATACTACTCTAACAATATGCACCAAATCATGTGATCAGCTGAACCTATCAGATTATAGACTAGAAGCTATACTGTTATTGAGACAACAATTTGCAGAACCCCTCCAATATCTTAATAAACCTGCTCCACTGAATAATATAAGAATTGGAAACATATTTCTTCTTGGGCAGACCTTTGAACCACATTACTATATCCTCCCTCTTTTTCCAAACCGACATGTTATCACACAAGCCTAGTCATAGAATACTTCTGGTATTCCTTGTATTCTGGTCGAATCTAATGAAAACTTTTAGTGCTAGATTACAAGTGGAGCACAAAATGATTGCGCTCCCGCAAGCAAGCAAATTAGCCTGTTTGCAGGAGTGCAATAATTAACCAGCCATTACAAGTAGCTGGTTATTGCTACCACAAGCTTGCGGTAGCAATTAGCGCTCCAAAAATTAACCAGATAAGATCTCATGTTAATATTCTAAAAGTGCCCAAAATGCCCTAAAAATAGAATAAAAAGAAAATTAGCTTTTTTTTTAATTAAAAAACACTGCACTAGGCAGTTTTGGGGGCTTTAAAATTGGTGGGAGTGGGGTGTTAGAAAAAAAAAGTCACTGAAAAGTTCTTTAAAGTGCGGTGTGTTCCCATAGACCGCAACGTAAATATATATTTATATGATTATACATATATACATATATATATATATATATATATATGTTAATCTGAGTATATAGACATATTAACACATAAATATATACGTTTATATTCATATACATATATATTAAAAAATGCTGCCCATCACTGCTCTATATCCATGGACAGCGCTGCGGAATATGTTGGCGCTTACTAAATAAGTATAATAATAATAATAATATTTACCCCCTTCGCTGCACAAGGTTCTGATGCCTTCTTTGACAGCAACAGAACGAGACTCCCATGAGAGCCTATGGAAGCCCGCTGTCGTGAACACAATGCTTCCTAGCAATGTGAACGCAAGCTCGCGTTCGCATTGCAATTGACTGGTAATACAAGCGGACATTATTGTGCGCTGGTATTACAAAGTGGAGCACTAATATCGCTTGCTTGGAAGCAATATTTAGCGCTGCACTTGTAATCTGGCCCTTGAAAACCGTGCTTAGAGGCTAGACTACAGTTAGCAGCCATAGGCCATTTTGAAGACTAGTGCATTTTTCAAATAAAACATAACCTCTGTGGATTTTTATTAAACCACTCTTGTATATGGCCAGTGGTTAGTAGTAGGCTTAAAGGGACATAAAAGTTCAAAAGGAAAATGGTCTAATGTGTCTACCTAAGTATGCTTTTCACCAAAAGATACCAACCGAACAAACTAAATGTTATAAATTAAGTAAACTGAAAAGTCTTAAAATCAGCTGCTTTTTCAGATCTATGAAAGTTTAATGTTGATTTGTGCGCCCTTTTAATTTTTAAACATACTATAAATTAATATATTTTTTCTGCTTACAACTTCCATTCTTTTCATAATATAGAAAAATACGTACTAGGCATTTTTCTAAATCTTTCTTTTTTCAGCTCTGCGTTCTTTTGCTTGATAAAACATAGCAGTAATTGAGTGTTTAATGGCGTTTCTCCTGTCTACTGTTTATAGCACACAAGAAAGATTAGTCATTCCCTGATTGGTAAAATACAGATTTTAACTCTGCGTGCTCTATAATACAGAAAGGCATTCAGCTGGCAAGGATTGCTTGTCAAAAAGACAAGTGCAACGAACAATCAAAAGGCACAGTAAAATGCAAACACTAAAAAATGTATGATACATTTTTTTTCCCCAAAATATCCACTAGATGTTTTATCTGTAATCTTTTCCAAAAAAACCTAAAGTAAATATTTGGGAATGGTAATGTTTAGAAAGAATATTATGTAATGAATGTATACAAAACCAGCTGTATGATTTTATATCCAGTTGTTCTTTTTATCCGGTTCTGTGCAAAGCCGGCCAAAAACTGCAATCAAATTGCATCCAATAATAATGCTGGCACTTTTGTTGTTATTTATTCATGTGCTCCAGGAAAGCATTTACTGGAATTAATTAATACTATTTGTAATCTGTTTTCACATGAATTGATTTAATAACAGACAGAAAATGCAGAAATCACTAGGTCTTGCAAAGTATATGGTTATTGGTGCTATTGTAAAACATTCTATTTATTTAAATTTTTTAAATATTAAAGGATGTTGGCAATTTAAAACAGTGGCATGATTAGGTTTCACTGTGCCCTATGTGTTCCTTTCGTAACCCCACACCACCATCTATTTCTGTGTTTTTCACAAATAAGCAAATAGTTATTAATATTAACCCCCTGCCACTAGGCCGTGGTTAACTTTTTTGTCAGCCATATTTATATCAGTCAGTAAAACTTATGTCAGCTTAATATAAAGCATATTTTAACCATTTATCTCATTTATAGACCATACCTTGTGTCAACCCATTGTCAACTACATATTGGGCTAGATTACGAGGGGAGCACAATATTGCGTAAATGTGTGCTGGTATTACAGGCACTGCAACCCACATAGAGCAGCGCAGGGGGCAAATCGCGCAGTGATGGGCAGCAATTCATAAATATAGATGTACTGTATATCTTTATAGTACAGTACTGTAATCAGAAAGGTAATAGTTGTTTTAAATAAATATAGCAGAGCATTAGCATTATAGAACACAAAAAACTAAAGATTCAGGAAGATAAGTGTCATGAGATGCAGGACATATGCAGGACACAGCAATGATGGTACAACTCTATTTTATTGCAGAGCATAACAATACACATCTAGTCAGGTTGATTGTACTAAACTAACTGCGACACAGACACCGGACCTAAGCCCCGCCCACATACTAGTGACATCACATCCTGCTCTCATCACATCTTCCCCTTTTTCAAAGGCAAAGCATACATTTGCATATAATAAATAACAAGGTACACCAACAGGGTATACAACAACATTTTTGTTTTGAACATTATAAAAACAGATAGATTAGAAAACATGAACAAATAAATTACATCCTGACTTGGACATTGGGGTAGACTACCCTAGTCCACAGTGACCATGGGATTATTCTGCCCATACTTCCGGTCACTGTTCTAGCTAAGGTCAGTCCCTGTATCGGGCCGGAAGTTTCACCACTCTTCCGCTTGATGTAACTTTGCATGAACTGTCCCCTGATACAGAAGATGGTGAACAAGAGTCTGCTGGAGGCAAAGATATATCCCCGCTGTGATCTTGCTGAGGGGAAGGCACCTCTCTTAGAACAGGGGATCCCACCGGCGGTGGTACTGAGGTATCCGGTTCCAGACTCTCAGGTACAGGCTGAAGATGTCTTCGGTTACGGCGTGTAACCGTCCCTCCCTCTGTAAGGACTGTGTAAGACCTTGGTTCTGGAGAGCGGCCCACTACCGTAGCAGGCGTCTTCCATTTCTTCTCATCATCCAGTTTAATTCTGACACTTTGGCCCACTTTCAGTTCCTGTAAAGGCCTGACAGAATGTCTCCTGTCGTAGAAGAAACGATAACCCTTTTTGGCCTCTTCATCCCTCCTAAGGACTTCGTCCCGAGGAACAGGGCCAGGCGGCTTGAATACACCCACTAGATAACGCTTAAAGCACTCACAGGCCCAAACTGCAGCCAGGCACTCTTTCTCAATTTGAGTGTATTTTGACTCCGCAGCCATCAGTGTGCGGGAACAGTAGGCGATGGGCTGTAGTTTGTTGTCATTCAGCTGCAGGAGTGCAGCCCCCAACCCATAACTGCTTGCATCAACACTAACCACAGTCTTTTTTGAAGGGTCGTAGAACCCCAGCACTGGGGCAGACCCCAGCAGGGACTTGGCATGCAGGAACGCTTTTTCTTGTGAGGGTCCCCAGACCCAGGCAACATCTTTCTTAAGCAACTCTGTGATAGGGTGTAAAACTGTAGATAAATCTGGAAGAAACTTGCCCACGTAATTTACAAGGCCCAATATCTGTCTCAGCTCATGTACATCAGAAGGGCTTTTCATCTGTTCAATAGCCCGAATTTTCTCGGGGTCCGGCTTGATGCCATCCCCGTTGATGATATGCCCAAAGTAGCATAATTCAGTTTTCCTAAAATGACATTTTTCTTTATTCAGCTTCAGCCCAGACTCTTTGATAGCCTGTAGCACACAACTTAAACGCTGGTCATGCTCCTCCACTGTAGACCCATACACTAGAATGTCGTCCATGACGACCGCTGTGCCCACGTGGCCACTCAGGAGAGAACTCATTTCCCTTTGAAAGATTTCAGGAGCGGAGGATATCCCAAAGGGGAGTCTGCAGAAGCAGAACCGACCTACCGGTGTGATAAAGGTAGTCAGTTTGCGGCACTTTGGATCCAGGGGGATCTGCCAAAAGCCGCTAGAAGCGTCTAATGTGGAAAAGAACTTCGCCCCAGCCAACTTCGGGGCTATATCTTCCAATGTCGGCAGCACAAATCTCTCCCTCTTCACTGCCTCATTCAACCTTTTCAGGTCCACACAGATGTGCACCTTTCCATTTTTCTTTGCAACTGGAACAATGGGGGCACACCAATCATTTGCTTCAACAACCTCTTCAATAACCCCCATAGACTTCATGCGCATGAGCTCTTTCTCCACTTGAGGCATGAGCGGGAACGGAATTCTATGAGGAGTAGAAATACTGTATGGGACTGCGTCACTTTTAAGTGCTATACGGACAGGTTTGCAGTTCAGTAGGCCCAACTCGCCAAACATATCTTCAGAGATCTCATTCACTCTGGCCACGAGGCCCAAGTCACAGGCTGCTTTTCTGCTCAATAAACTGTTAACACACTGACCTCGGATCACATGCACCCACATGGTGAACTTCCTTTGTTTGTACTCACAGCTGACAAGAAATTTCCCCACACAATCAATGCGGCCACCAGGACTATGGACATTTGTAGTAACCTTCGCCAGCTGGGGCTGTCGGGGCAGTTTCATAAATTCAGCAAAAGACATTACAGTGATATCTGCTCCTGTGTCAATCTTAAAATCAACTTTGGCTCCCATTACAGTAAAAGTATTTTTCCAATCTTCCTCTGAGCTTGTCCGTTCCACAACAGACCCCACAAAAGACACTTCCTGACCCTCCTGGTCACTGTCCACCTGCATCTCCTTAATGTATTCAGTTTTACACACCACTTCAAAATGGCCTATTCTGTTACATTTTCTGCATCTTTTATCTCTGGCCGGGCATATAGCACTCTGATCATGAGCCCGGTAGCACCGTGTGCATCGGCCATGTTGCGCCCATCCACTTCTAGGCCTTTCCAGTACTTTAGATCTACCGCTCACACTGTGCCTTTCACTAGTAATTTTCCTAGACTGTTGCACTTCATCCACAATACTCTCAGACCTCAGATCAGCACTTTGCTTTTTCACCAGTTCACTCTGGCGGGCCATCCTAATAGCCCCGTCTAACGTTAAATCAGGCTCTAACTGCAGCTTCAGGGAGACTTCCGCATCTGCAATTCCAATAACTATTCTGTCTCTGATTTGCTCTTCTTTAGCAACACCAAACTCACAGAATTCAGCTAATTCATACAGGCTGCACACAAATGACTCCACAGATTCTCCCACACGCTGATTACGTTTTTGAAAACAAGCTCTCTCGTGAATCACATTTCTTTTGGGCACAAAGTGGGCACTGAGTTTATCCATAACTATATCAAAGTTAACTTCTTCCCCTTCTTAGAAAGTAAAAGCATTGAACACTGGCTCTACATCTTTCCCCATGGAGTATAAAAGAGAATTAACTTGTACTTCACCACTCTCCTTGTTCAGTTTGGATGCAATCCTGAAGCGCTGAAACCGCTGACGCCATGTGGGCCAAGCTGCAGGCTGAGAAAAGTCAAAAGGCTCAGGTGGGGTAAACTTTGACATTGCAATCGATCAGGAACAGAAGCGCAGTCCAGAACTTCTGACACCATGTCATGAGATGCAGGACATATGCAGGACACAGCAATGATGGTACAACTCTATTTTATTGCAGAGCATAACAATACACATCTAGTCAGGTTGATTGTACTAAACTAACTGCGACACAGACACCGGACCTAAGCCCCGCCCACATACTAGTGACATCCCATCCTGCTCTCATCACAATAAGTTTGTGACTTAATTATGGGGAATCAGTTTTTTGTTTTTTTAATATGGAATAATTCTGTATTTTGAAGTTCTGTGTTTGGGGATTCGTACCTGTATAACTTTTCATCTAATTTCTCTAGATTAATCCATGGGGATTTTGTGAATCCCTTTGTCTGTAGTTAGGGCAACCATGTGTAAGACACTATATAGGTTAGCAATGACATTGTTTTGTTGCCAACTGAAACAGTCTAATGATTTAAGATTAATTTGACTTGACACTTGTCAAGCTGGCACCTAACACTGAGTATTCTTATGCTATTACTTTTAAACACTAACTATTGTCTATTAATTTACTTCAAAAACTGAGATAAGGGAAGATTTAATAACTACTCTATTTCATTTTAATTGCATTAAGCCACCAAGCCCCAGGTCTTTAAATTAGCCTACTATTTCTTTTATCGTTCCTCTGTTATCATTCTATATATTGTGTAAAGAACTACTGATATTTATTTTTGGAGGTAAAACAAACGAACGAGAAGGAATGGGCAGGACAAATGCACTATATACCAATTTAACTGTTATAATTTAAGGACTTTTTATGCCAGGTGCCTACATCTCAGAGTTATATGAACTCCCTTGTTTGTAAAATATGGGCACAGATATTGGCTCTGAAAGCCACTTTCTCCTGTTGTCAAAGCAATGAAGAAGTGCCTCTGTTTATGGGAACATCCCCATTGGGAATGACATCATCCCACATTACCAGTCACCAACAAATTATATAACAATACCTCTTCTAGAGAATGAGGAAAATTCATGCTCCCAATAACTCATAGATGAATACACCAGGGTTGATGTAATGTCCATTTATCTATCCCTAAAAAACAGCAATTTTATTATAGTCAAATTTTTCATAATTTTTGCTGATTTGTTTGGTATTCAAATATACTTCACATTGCATATTTCACATGAAACACAAGTCATATAACACATAATGTTTTTCAAAGACATTATTTGTAAAGATTATTTATTAAAATAAAATTGTTACGAGAGATAAATGTTTTATGACTAGGGACCCAATGATTTAAAGCGCTCTGCCCTGGCAAAATTATCTAAAAGGTCTCGTCAGTTCTGAGAAGTGACTTAAATAATTTCAGAAAGGCAAATATTAGAGTGAGAATTGTTTGTCTCATTAGGGTTTCTGGATGTGAAGGAGAGACACACATAATATAATGCTAAAAAACAAAAAAAAGATTTGGAGTGATTTCTCTCCATGTCGGTGAGTTTTGGTTCATCAGACCCATAGAAGGAAATCTTAAATGAGATGTGTACTTATTACTATTCCTATTTGCTATAAAACAAATACTCTAGTAAAAGGTGAACAGATTAATTTGCATGCTGTTTATTTAAAGGGACACTGAACCCAAATTTTTTTCTTTCGTGATTCAGATAGAGCATACAATTTTAAGCAACTTTATAATTTACTCCAATTATCAATCTTTCTTCGTTCTCTTGCTATCTTTATTTGAATTCTAATCTAAGCTTTTTTATTAGTTTTGGTCTCTGGACAGCACTTTTTTATTGGTGGATACATTTATCCACCAATCAGCAACAACAACCCAGGTTGTTCACCAAAATGGGCTGGCATCTAAACTTACATTCTTGCATTTAAAATAAAGATACAAAGATAATGAAGAAAATGTGATAATAGGAGTAAATTAGAAAGTTGCTTAAAATGTCATGCTCTATCTGAATCACTAAAGAAAAAGATTGGGTTCAGTGTCCCTTTAAGGAAAAAAGCATAATTTTTCATCCATTAATCTCAAATGCATTCACCACTCAAACATGGTATATAGAAACTAATGATCACATTTTTTTTCAAGTTCTAACATGCATGTTGTGATACATCTCTGAATGAATAAGCTGCTTTGATTAGTAAAATCACAGGCAAAGTGTCAAGCAGAAAAGTAATATGTTCTTGCCATTCTCACATCAGATTTAATGCAAATAACAAGTGCACTGAGCCATTCAAATCTTTTTTAAGGGCAGCGATTTAATCCTGTGATGCTTCTAAAATAAGAGATGCTGATTGATGATGGATTGTGCTAGGGGAATATTTTTTTACAAACTACCTAGCGTTATAATGTTTGTGAAGTATATTGTTTGTTGCAGTGTTCTTTTTCCATAGTAAGCTGTTGCATAAGAAGGGACAGTGCTAGAAGAACAGTATCGGTGTGTTTCAGGGCCTGTGGTTGTTGAGGAAATGTACATGACTCTGTCAGCTACTAAGACAATGACACAATAACTGTAAATAATGATAGGCCCAATGGTTATAAAATGCAAATTTAAGGTAAACACATTTGAGTGAAAAAGTGTCACTATTTTGGATGTTTTACTCTAGTATATAGGAGTAATGTCATCAGCACTGTTCCCTCTAAGGCCATTTTTGTGAGCGGCCCAGCAGTGAAACAGTTAATTAGAGCAATAGGCAAACACTACACAATGCAGACTGCAAGGTGGGGTTCCCTTATTGACTGTTTCACTGCTGGGCCACTCACAAAACCGGCCTTATAGAGAACACTCGTCATCAGTGATATTATTGTAATAGGTGATGCAACAGGTAATCTGACTAATGATGTTTTATAGTCTTTGATATCTCCATCAGCGCCATTTATGATGCTATATATAGTGTAATCAAAAATCCATGCAGAAACAGCACTCATTTTATATCTTTTCTGCTGAGATTTTCCTCTCCCATACATTGCATAAATGAATACTCAGCTACTCATACATTCATACATATATTCATATGCTTTTTATATAATGAGCTGGATGTAAAAAATCATATGAATATATGTATGAACAGCTGAGTTTTCATTTATGCACTATGTGTGTATGCCTGTGCGTGTGTATCTGTCCTGTTTGTTGCAGTGCCCCTTGTAAGTTGTATGTATAATGAGGCTACATCCAGTTCACAGTTTCTACTAAAGTAGTAAGTCTTACTATGAGACCTTTGAATGACTCTGCACTGATTATTTACTTCTACACAGGACTTGTGGTTTCCAGCACCAGATATGAGTTTGATTCCATTTTAAAAAGTAGCACCAACACTTTGATAACTATTATATGTTTATTGATTGTGACATACTGCATATATTTACTGGACTTTACCCAGATGTTCAGGTTGTCAGTGAATACCATTAGAGATTTATTTTGGAGAAAGATTATATTTTCTTTTAGGCTTTTGAATTTAGTAAATCTGAACTTGTTGTTAAGATTTGGTGCTAATATCATTATTTGTGGGGACAAAGATTTTTTCATACTTTGAGTTAGAAAGCATTTAGTACTCATGGTGAGTGGACATTTAAGAAATTTCCTGGATGATTTTAATGAGATCCCTCCTATTTTACACATATGCCAGCAAGAATAGTGTGTAGCAAGTAATACACTATTTTAAGCACCTCTCTTTGTATTGAGATACAATTCTAGCAGCATATTTGTATGACACTAATTTATAGAACCTTAATAACTTGACATGATAAAATGAATGAATGATCCCCTATGGGAAACTATATTAAGCACTAAGCAACAAATTATTTTATACAATGTATTAAAGGGACATGAAACCCAATTTTTTCTTTCATGATTTAGAAAGAGCATGTCATTTTAAACAACTTTCTAATTTACTTCTATTATCTAATTTGCTTTATTCTCTTGATATCACTTGCTGAAAAGCATATCTAGATATGCTCAGTAGCTGCTGATTGGTTGCTGCACATAGAGGCCTTGTGTGATTGGCTCACACATGTACATTGCTATTTCTTCAACAAAGGATATCTAAAGAATTGAGCAAATTAGATAATAGAAGTAAATTGGAAAGTTGTTTAAGCTTGCATGCCCTATCTGAATCATGAAAGTTTAATTTTGACTAGACTGCCCCTTTAAGGCATCACACAAGAATGAAATTGCAAACATTTTTATTTTTATTAATTAAAAAATCATATTTTTTTCTATTAAATAATAAATTCCACCATGCACTTTGTTAAAATTATGTTTAACATTATGACTTGAGTAATATAGGGAGCTTTTACGAAGTGTTTTTTTTTTAAAGAGATGTATTCATGTCCTAACCCTTTCAAAGTTGCTGTGGAAATGTAGTGTCTTATGGGATTTTGAGTTGGAAGTAGATTTTCTGACCTGTTTTTGATATGCAGATGAACATCTGTCTATTTCATTTAATTGCCTTTCACTGACTACTATTAAAATGATTGCATAGTAGGAACCTGCCAAGAGTCAGTTTGAAAGCCTGTTATCTTCAAACTGCATTAAAAAACAGAATTTATGCTTACCTGATAAATTACTTTCTCCAACGGTGTGTCCGGTCCACGGCGTCATCCTTACTTGTGGGAATATCTCTTCCCCAACAGGAAATGGCAAAGAGTCCCAGTAAAGCTGGCCATATAGTCCCTCCTAGGCTCCGCCCACCCCAGTCATTCGACCGACGGACAGGAGGAAAAATATAGGAGAAACCATATGGTACCGTGGTGACTGTAGTTAGAGAAAATAATTCATCAGACCTGATTAAAAAAACCAGGGCGGGCCGTGGACCGGACACACCGTTGGAGAAAGTAATTTATCAGGTAAGCATAAATTCTGTTTTCTCCAACATTGGTGTGTCCGGTCCACGGCGTCATCCTTACTTGTGGGAACCAATACCAAAGCTTTGGGACACGGATGAAGGGAGGGAGCAAATCAGGTTACCTAAACGGAAGGCACCACGGCTTGCAAAACCTTTCTCCCAAAAATAGCCTCCGAAGAAGCAAAAGTATCAAATTTGTAAAATTTGGCAAAAGTGTGCAGTGAAGACCAAGTCGCTGCCTTACATATCTGGTTAACAGAAGCCTCGTTCTTGAAGGCCCATGTGGAAGCCACAGCCCTAGTGGAGTGAGCTGTAATTCTTTCAGGAGGCTGCCGTCCGGCAGTCTCGTAAGCCAATCGGATGATGCTTTTAAGCCAAAAGGAAAGAGAGGTAGAAGTCGCTTTTTGACCTCTCCTTTTACCAGAATAGACGACAAACAAAGAAGATGTTTGTCTGAAATCTTTTGTACCCTTTAAATAGAATTTTAGAGCACGGACTACGTCCAAATTGTGTAACAAATGTTCCTTCTTTGAAACTGGATTCGGACATAAAGAAGGTACCACTATCTCCTGGTTAATATTCTTGTTAGAAACAACCTTTAGAAGAAAACCAGGCTTAGTACGCAAAACCACCTTATCTGCATGGAACACCAGATAAGGCGGAGAACACTGCAAAGCAGATAACTCTGAAACTCTTCTAGCAGAAGAAATAGCAACCAAAAACAAAACTTTCCAAGATAGTAACTTAATATCTATGGAATGTAAAGGTTCAAACGGAACCCCTTGAAGAACTGAAAGAACTAGATTTAGACTCCAGGGAGGAGTCAAAGGTCTGTAAACAGGCTTGATCCTAACCAGAGCCTGAACAAATGCTTGAACATCTGGCACAGCTGCCAGTCTTTTATGTAGTAAGACAGATAAAGCAGAGATCTGTCCCTTTAGAGAACTTGCAGATAATCCTTTCTCCAAACCTTCTTGTAGAAAGGAGAGAATCTTTGGAATTTTTATCTTATTCCATGGGAACTCTTTGGATTCACACCAACAGATATATCTTTTCCATATTTTATGGTAAATCTTTCTAGTTACTGGTTTTCTGGCCTGAACCAGAGTATCTATCACAGAATCTGAAACCCCACGCTTTGATAGGATCAAGGATGTTCGAATGGACCCTGAACAAGAAGGTCCTGTCTCAAAGGTAGCTTCCATGGTGGAACCGATGACATATTCACCAGGTCTGCATACCAAGTCCTGCGTGGCCACGCAGGAGCTATCAAGATCACCGAGGCCCTCTCCTGTTTGATCCTGGCTACCAGCCTGGGAATGAGAGGAAACGGTGGAAATACATAAGCTAGGTTGAAGGTCCAAGGTGCTACTAGTGCATCTACTAGAGTCGCCTTGGGATCCCTGGATCTGGACCCGTAGCAAGGAACCTTGAAGTTCTGACGAGACACCATCAGATCCATGTCTGGAATGCCCCATAATTGAATCAACTGGGCAAAAATCTCCGGGTGGAGTTCCCACTCCCCCGGATGGAATGTCTGACGACTCAGATAATCCGCCTCTCAGTTTTCCACTCCTGGGATGTGGATCGCAGATAGGTGGCAGGAGTGATCCTCCGCCCATTTTATGATTTTGGTCACTTCTCTCATCGCCAGGGAACTCCTTGTTCCCCCCTGATGGTTGATGTAAGCAACCGTCGTCATGTTGTCTGATTGGAATCTTATGAATCTGGCCTTTGCTAGTTGAGGCCAAGCCCTGAGAGTATTGAATATCACTCTCAGTTCCAGAATGTTTATCGGGAGAAGAGACTCTTCCCGAGACCATAGACCCTGAGCTTTCAGGGAGTCCCAGACCGCGCCCCAGCCCACTAGACTGGCGTCGGTCGTGACGATGACCCACTCTGGTCTGCGGAAGCTCATTCCCTGGGACAGGTGATCCTGGGTTAGCCACCAACGGAGTGAGTCTCTGGTCTTCTGATCTACTTGAATCACTGGAGACAAGTCTGTATAGTCCCCATTCCACTGTTTGAGCATGCACAGTTGTAATGGTCTTAGATGAATTCGTGCAAAAGGAACTATGTCCATTGCTGCAACCATCAACCCTACTACTTCCATGCACTGCGCTATGGAAGGACGTGGAACAGAATGAAGAACTTGACAAGTGCTTAGAAGTTTTGATTTTCTGACCTCTGTCAGAAAAATCCTCATTTCTAAGGAATCTATTATTGTTCCCAAGAAGGGAACTCTTGTTGAAGGAGACAGAGAACTTTTTTCTATGTTCACCTTCCATCCGTGTGATCTGAGAAAGGCTAGAACGATGTCTGTATGAGCCTTTGCTTTTGACAGGGACGACGCTTGTATTAGAATGTCGTCCAAGTATGGTACTACTGCAATGCCCCTCGGTCTTAGAACCGCTAGAAGGGACCCGAGTACCTTTGTGAAAATCCTTGGAGCAGTGGCTAACCCGAATGGGAGGGCCACAAACTGGTAATGTTTGTCCAGAAAGGCGAACCTTAGGAACTGATGATGTTCTTTGTGGATAGGAATATGTAGGTACGCATCCTTTAGATCCACGGTAGTCATAAATTGACCTTCCTGGATAGTGGGTAGAATCGTTCGAATGGTTTCCATCTTGAACGATGGTACCCTGAGAAATTTGTTTAGGATCTTCAAATCCAAAATCGGTCTGAAGGTTCCCTCTTTTTTGGGAACTACGAACAGATTTGAATAAAATCCCATTCCTTGTTCCTTTATTGGAACTGGGTGTATCACTCCCATCTTTAACAGGTCTTCTACACAATGTAAGAACGCCTGTCTCTTTATTTGGTTTAAGGATAAGTGAGACATGTGGAACCTTCCCCTTGGGGGTAGTTCCCTAAATTCCAGAAGATAACCCTGAGAAACTATTTCTAGTGCCCAGGGATCCTGAACATCTCTTGCCCAAGCCTGAGCAAAGAGAGAGAGTCTGCCCCCTACTAGATCCGGTCCCGGATCGGGGGCTACTCCTTCATGCTGTTTTGTTAGCAGCAGCAGGCTTCTTGGCCTGCTTACCCTTGTTCCAGCCTTACATCGGTTTCCAGGCTGGTTTGGGTTGTGAGGCATTACCCTCTTGCTTAGAGGATGCAGAATTAGAGGCCGGTCCGTTCCTGAAATTGCGAAAGGAACGAAAATTAGACTTATTCTTGGCCTTGAAAGGCCTATCTTGTGGAAGGGCGTGGCCCTTTCCCCCAGTGATAATCTCTTTCAATTCTGGTCCAAATAGAGTTTTACCTTTGAAAGGGATGTTAAGCAATTTTGTCTTGGATGATACATCCGCTGACCAAGACTTTAGCCAAAGCGCTCTGCGCGCCACAATTGCAAACCCTGAATTTTTCGCCGCTAATCTAGCTAATTGAAAAGCGGCATCTAAAATAAAAGAGTTAGCCAACTTAAGTGCGTGAACTCTGTCCATAACCTCCTCATATGGAGTCTCTCTACTGAGCGACTTTTCTAGTTCTTCGAACCAGAACCACGCTGCTGTAGTGACAGGAACAATGCACGAAATGGGTTGTAGAAGGTAACCTTGCTGTACAAAAATCTTTTTAAGCAAACCCTCCAATTTTTTATCCATAGGATCTTTAAAAGCACAACTATCCTCGATAGGAATAGTAGTGCGCTTGTTTAGAGTAGAAACTGCCCCCTCGACCTTAGGGACTGTCTGCCATAAGTCCTTTCTGGGGTCGACCATAGGAAATAATTTCTTAAATATAGGGGGGGGGACAAAAGGTATGCCGGGCTTTTCCCACTCCTTATTTACTATGTCCGCCACCCGCTTGGGTATAGGAAAAGCGTCGGGGTGCACCGGAACCTCTAGGAACTTGTCCATCTTGCATAATTTCTCTGGAATGACCAAGTTGTCACAATCATCCAGAGTAGATAACACCTCCTTAAGCAGTGCGCGGAGATGTTCTAATTTAAATGTCACAACATCAGGTTCAGCTTGTTGAGAAATCTTTCCTGAATCTGAAATTTCCCCATCTGACAAAACCTCCCTCATGGCCACTTCAGATTGGTGTGAGGGTATGACAGAACAATTATCATCAGCGCCCTCCTGCTCTTCAGTGTTTAAAACAGAGCAATCGCGCTTTCTCTGATATGTAGGCATTTTGGATAAAATATTTGCTATGGAGTTATCCATTACAGCCGTCAATTGTTGCATGGTAATAAGCATTGGCGCGCTATATGTACTAGGGGCCTCCTGCGTGGGCAAAACTGGTGTAGACACAGTAGGAGATGATGTAGTATCATGTCTACTCCCCTCATCTGAGGAATCATCTTGGGCAATTTCATTATCTGTGGCAGTACTGTCCTTACTTTGTTTGGACGCTATGGCACAATTATCACACAAATTTAAATGGGGAGACACATTGGCTTTCATACATATAGAACATAGCTTATCCGAAGGCACAGACATGTTAAACAGGCATAAACTTGTCAATAAAGCACAAAAACCGTTTTAAAACAAAACCGTTACTGTTTCTTTAAATTTTAAACAGAAACACTTTATTACTGAATATGTGAAAAAGTATGAAGGAATTGTTCAAAAATTACCAAAATTTCACCACAGTGTTTTAAAGCATTAAGAGTATTGCACACCAATTTTCAGAGCTTTAACCCTTAAAATAACGGAACCGGAGCCGTTTACAAATTGAACCCCTATACAGTCCCAGCTATAGCCTTTGCTGCGACCTAACCAAGCCCAGAGGGGAATACGATACCAAATGACGCCTTCTAGAAACTTTTCCAGCTATTTTCAGATCCTCACACATGCATCTGCATGTCTTGCTCTCAAAAACAACTGCGCAGTAATGGCGCGAAAATGAGGCTCAACCTACAACTGGGAAGGCCCTCCCTGACTGGAAAAGGTGTCTAACATAGTGCCTGCCGTTAAAAAACGTTCCCCAAGTTTATAAATGTGAATTATCAGCCTAAACATGTATAAAATGTCCAAATAAAGCAATCGATTTAGCCCATAAAAGTGTCTACCAGTTTTATAGCCCATATTAAGCCCTTTATTCTGTTTGCTTGACTAAGAAAATGGCTTACCGGTCCCCATGAGGGGAAATGACAGCCTTCCAGCATTACATGGTCTTGTTAGAAATATGGCTAGTCATACCTTAAGCAGAAAAGTCTGCTAACTGTTTCCCCCAACTGAAGTTACTTCATCTCAACAGTCCTATGTGGAAACAGCAATCGATTTTAGTTACTGTCTGCTAAAATCATCTTCCTCTCACAAACAGAAATCTTCATCCTTTTCTGTTTCAGAGTAAATAGTACATACCAGTACTATTTTAAAATAACAAACACTTGATAGAAGAATAAAAAACTACATTTAAACACCAAAAAACTCTTAACCATCTCCGTGGAGATGTTGCCTGTGCAACGGCAAAGAGAATGACTGGGGTGGGCGGAGCCTAGGAGGGACTATATGGCCAGCTTTGCTGGGACTCTTTGCCATTTCCTGTTGGGGAAGAGATATTCCCACAAGTAAGGATGACGCCGTGGACCGGACACACCAATGTTGGAGAAATGTACATTGTACACTTGTCATCACAGTAAAAGTTAGGGCTAGTTTACAAGGGGAGCGCTAATTTATTGCGCCCCAAAAAATGGGAAAATTCATCCGTTTACAGGTGCACAATAAATAACCATCCATTGCAATTGAAGCCTATTGAAGAGCACTCTCGTGAGCGCAAAGCTTCCATGCACAGCAAACACAAGGTCACGTTCGCATTGCACCTAACTTGTAATAGCAGCGCACAAGAAGAGCGCAAATCTCGCCCTCGTAAAATCAATATTTTGTGATCTATTTGTAATCTGGTCCTTAAACTTTAAAATCAGTGTTTTTTTATGTTTTTAATTATTATTATTAATACTATTGGTATTTTTATTATTCTCTTTCTTTGACATTTTACAAATCTGTCAAACTATATTAATCACAGAAGATTAGGCTAATGGCTAATCTATATGTAAATACAATTACTTCAGAGGTTTCTCACAGTGATTGTTATTGACTGTTCAATACTTCAACTTCCGCATGACCCAATAAGATGTATTTTCTGTTGCCATGACTTTCAAGTTGCATTTGTAATTTGCATGTGATTACCGAGCTCCAAGTTCCTCACTTTTTATGATTGTCCCTTGGAAGTTCTTGTTTTTCCCTCCTGTCTTTGTTTCCCCCATTCATGTAAAATATTCTCATAAAGAAAATAGGAACCACAAAACTTCACTCATAAATATCCAAAATCCTTAGGACTATACATACCCGACTCCCAGCATATACAGCTATGATTCATCTTTTTACCGTTGAGAGACCCATATGGCCAGAATCTCATACCCAGAATGCCCACATTCTGCTCTAAGCCCTTTAGTCTTGGAATATAAAATGAAAATATTGGGAGATATGTAGTTATAATTTTAAAATCATATAACAGTGTTATTTGTTGATCTTAAAATCCAGCCAGATACATATTTTTTTTTCTTTTTAAAAACCAGGCAAGGTCTTGTGTTGTATATGCTTAATAGGACAATCTGAAAAACACGAACCAGAAGTAAATTTTTAAGGCACGTTGTCTTTTTTTTAATTTATTTTATTTTTATATTATTTTTTGTTCCAAGCAGTAATAATACATACAAAAATGTCCTGCACCTTTACATAATATTTACAGAAAAGACACCTTACAAAAAAATTAATAAACAACATAGACATATTGTAATATTCCACACCCTATACAGATTCCCCAAGTTAATATACAAAAACCGTTATAAATGCAAAACATGGTGTTAAATGTACACATAACTTACTGTTTCACTAAAGCCCTGCATCAGATCATACAATACAATTCAAATCCAACTCTCTCCCTCATCTTGCATGTATGCTTGTGTCACCTATTAATGGTGCCAATATTTGTTTCTGTACTGAAATCTCTAAGACTTTACTAAAGGTGTGCCATTTTAATATAAATGTGTCTATTCTTTGTTCTCTTTAATATAGATCATCAAACATCTCAATAGTCACTAATTCTTTTAAGATCTCTTTAATACTAGTGGTGCTAGGTACGAGCCAGGATTTCAGAATAAATTTCCTTGTCAACATTATCACCATTACCAGAAAACACTGGTATTCCATTTTTACTGTCGTATTCCCCAAAGTTATAATATTTCTAAAGTTTAAATGCAATCTCATGTCCAAAATTTTAGACAACCAAAAGCTAATTTTAGCCCAAAGTTGCTTAATCTTTATCTTTTTGGTAACCAGGAGTTGTTAAATAATTTCACTATAAGTACTAAATCTAGTGCTGTACTGTACCCTTTGATTATACAACTCTACTTACTAGATCCAGTTGCCTGGCAAGATACAATCATAGTAGGAACATAATATGGTGAACTACCTAGAAATAGTGCACCTGTATGTTTGAGAGCCAGCTGATCAGGACTGTCCTAGCTTACTGCACTGCACAAGCACATTGTCACACACTGCTTTCATCAATACTGTTGGTATAATTGTGTTTCAACAGTACCTTAGGATACCAGGATTGGTCAAGCACTGTCCTTAGAAAAATGTAAAATAGCTTGTACTGAGAGCTTTATGTAAAGTGACTCGCTAAAAAGGAAAGATGCCCTCTTCAGCTCAGACAAATGCCTAATAGAAAATACCAACATCGCTTGAAAACATGTCTACAACTCAATTATACATTAGACAGCAAATAATAAGCATTTTATAAAAATATATATAAAACGTTTAATTTAAAATAAAATTTAAAATGCGCATTTATTACACACAAAATGTTTTCTCCAAACTCATCAGATAAGCAAATAGTCCACCAAGATGTTTACAAATATTGCGGTTTGGATTTTTAAACTTTGGCTCCTATTGATTAGATTTTTTTAAAAAACTATTTATCTTTTAATTATGTTTAATTCAGCAGCAGGCAGATTACATTTTCTAAGCCCCTCTGTAGATCAACCACAGATGCTGTTTTCATTGTTCAAATAATTTACTTACTATGTATGTCACATCAAAAATGTTACATATGTTTAATGATACAATTATTAATTAATATGAGTTATTGGTTGTTTTCACAAGCCCCTTTCTGCAATAGGCCTGTCTTCCAAACATTTTTGAAGAAGTTGGCTTATTACTGTTTTATCATAAATCTTAGGCATCATCCATGCAAATTTATGTAAGTTTATTTCCTTCTAGAAAGAAATATTCTTCAAGGGCTCTTTTTATATATACTGATGGTAATTTCCATGTGCCTATACATCTAGAACTCTGAATAACTTAAAAATAGGCAGGCTTAATTCTACTGCTAAATTCAATGTGTCCCTTGCAATTTTATGCAAGAAAACTTCCTATTAATATTTAGATAACATATTCTGCTTTGTCCCAGCAGATCTGCTAATTTCATGAAAAGCAAGTCACTAATGTAGGTTACATTGTCCCATATGGCTTCCTCAACATGATTTATTATATATAACTTATTTTAATCTTATTTTTTTTTACAATGGTTTGATGCAAAATTCATCAAACTAATTATAGAATCAATATACCATTAAGAATATTATCCTTTATTGCTGCTTTAATTTGTTAGTTAGCAGGAGTTAACTTTTTTGTTGTTCTCTTACATCATAATGACCAAGCAAATTGGCAGCAGTGGGACAAGAAGAAAATAACATGTTTGTATAAGTATGACATTTGGGAAAATTAAATATTCCTGTTTGAGGAAATGCCATTTTATAGCCAAGAAACATGTTGCTTTGTTTAACATGCTTCAGTAATAAATTATTATCCTGGTTCTAGTTCATCATAATCATCTGTGAGTTACTTCACCAATATGGACAGAGACTTGTGAAATATAGTAAGGAGCAGGAAGAGTCTACTGGAGCTTATCAAGGAGCAGTCAGCTAGGAAATTGACATTTATACATTTTTTACCACATTGATTTATTATTAGATCTTGTGACTGTGCTGGACACATTAAAGACAGAATACCAGCTGATTGCTCCTTCCTAAACAGTTTCTGCATAGTCTGGAGCTGTGCTTTGGTTCATTGTCCTGTTGTAAGAGGAAATTGGCTCCAATCAAGCACCGTCCACAGGGTATGGCATGGGGTTGCAAAATGGAGTGATGGCCTTCCTTCTTCAAGGTCCTTTTACCCTGTATAAATCTCCCACTTTACTACCACCAAAGCACTCCCAGACCATCACATTGCCTTCACCATGCTTGAGAGATGATGTGAAGTACTCCTCCAGCATCTTTTCATTTGGTCTGCTTTGTGAATGTTCTTCTTTGTGATCCGAACACCTCAAACTTAGATTCAATTGTCCATAACACCTTTTTCCAATCTTTCTCTGTCCAGTGTCTGTGTTCTTTTGCCCATCTTAATCTTTTCTTTTTTTGGCCAGTCTGATATATGCCTTTGTTTTTTTTGCAACTCTGTCTAGAAGGCCAGCATTCTGGAGTCGCCTGTTCACAGAAATTAGCAAAGCAATGTCTACACTGTATTTCTGATGGATTTAATGTTCTTTTAATGGACCAAAAATTACTTTTTCTTTAAAAAACAAAGACATTTCTAGTAAAACCCAAACTTTTGAACACTACTTTATATTAGAGATGTGCATTAAGCAGTTGTATTCACTGCTGAATGTTTTCAGCAACGAATATCATCTTATGCAAGTGAAACACAATAAGATCTGTGAAATATAAATCTAAATGTTTCACTTGCAAAAGGGTATTTGGCTCTGAGAAGTAAGAATAGCGTAAGTAAGAACTAATATTGGCACTTTGGTAAATAAAAATACACAAAAATAGTCTCATGGATATAACAATTGCAAACACAACACAGGTTTATAAAAAAAAAAAATCTTTGTTAAATATATGTGTGTCACAATTATTGGCACCACTATGAATATTCCCACTGATATTTTACATTTTTAGTATACCTGGATTACTAGGAACAGGAAATTGTTCAACCATGACTTCCTGTTTCACAGGGGTATAAATTTGAGGCAACACATAGGCCAAATTCTCTTAGTCATTCATTACAATGGGTAAGATGAAGGAATATAGCTGTGATGTGCAGCAACAAGTTGTTGAGCTTCACAAAATGGGAAGTAGCTATAAGAAAATAGCAAAAGCATTTAAAATGCCCATTTCCACCATCAGGGCAATAATTAAGAAGTTCCATTCAACTGGAAATGTTATGAATCAACCTGGAAGAAGACAGTGTCTATATTGTCTCAACACACTGTGAAGAAAATGGTTTGAGTGGCCAAAATATCTCCAAGGATCACAGCTGGAGAATTGCAGAAGTTAGTTGCGTCTTGGGGTCAGAAAGTCTCTAAAACTACAATCCAACATCACCTACATCATCACAAGTTGTTTGGAAGGGTTTCAAGAAAAAAGCCTCTACTCTAATACAAAAACAAACTCAAGCATCTTCAATTTGCCAGACACTACTGGAACTTCAAATGGGATCAGGTTCTATGGTCAGATGAAACCAAAATAGAGCTTTTTGGCAATAATCACCAGAGGTGAGTATGGTGCACACATAGAGGTAGCCATATGGAAAAGTACCTCATGCCCGCGGTTAAATATGGTGGTGGCTCTTTAATCTTTTGGGGCTGTTTTTCTGCCAGAGGGCCTGGCATATTTTTAGGATACATGGCATCATGGACTCTATCAAATATCAACAGATATTAAACACCTAACTGCCTCTGCCAGAAAACTTTAAATGGGCCGTGGTTAGATCTTCCAGCAGCACAATGATCCAAAACATTCATCAATGTCAACGCAAAAATTAATTACTGACCAACAAATCAAGATCCTGCCACGGCCACCGCAGTCCCCTGACTTAAACCCCATAGAAAACCTGTGGGGTGAACTGAAGAGGAGAGTCCACCAGCATCATCCTCGAAATTTGCTAGATCTCCAGTCACTCCAATTCTTCTAGAACAGTTTCTATTTGCTTATGAGTGCAACCTTTTACTTTCAACTTATGCGTCTTTGTTAGCATGGTCACAATATTCCTTTTAGCATCCCATGCTAATATTAGGACATCACTTGTAATCTAGCCTACATGTTTGCACAACTTAAATGCTTCTATAAGTATCAGATGACTGTTAATTATTTGCTGACACCAAGGTTGTAAAGCCCATAAAAATTAATTAGCAAATAAGTTCACTTATTCCTGGAGAAAAGAAACCATAATTCCAGTAATAATGGTCAGTTTTCATTTTGAACGTAGTCAATATTAGCACAGAATCAAGCATTTTTGGACCATTGGAATGGAATGTTTTTTTCTCCCCATATTAATAAATTCACAAATTAAAATATTTTCTATAAAAATGATATATTACTTATCATATGGTGCAAGCTGTTATATACGGGATGAGCTCCTTTGACATAGCATTAGTGCAGTGACTTCCTAGACACACTATTTGGTAGATACTCAAACAGATTTCTTTTTTGGATGATCCAAGGCCTGGCAAGTACTTTATTTTGTCAGCTGTTAAATGTGTATACGGTTTGTAACATTTTCCACAATGTGGGTCTTGGAGAGAGAGATGTATGCTCTTTCCAAAGAGGTGAATAACAATGTAATTGTTATTTTAAATAATTATAGAAGCAATAAACTAGCAAACCAGTGTATATTCATTATGTTTTCTGGAAACTAGATTTTAAGAGATTTGATTTAAAGGGACAGTTAAGTCCAAAATAAACTTTCATGATTCAAATAGGGCATGTAATTTTAAACAACTTTCCAATTTACTTTTATCACCAATTTTGCTTTGTTCTCTTGGTATTCTTAGTTGAAAACTAAACCTAGGTAGGCTCATATGCTAATTTCTTAGACCTTGATGGCCGCTTCTAATCTGAATGAATTTTGACAGTTTTCCACCACTAGAGGGCGTTAGTTCATGTGTGTCATATAGATAACATTGAGCTCACGCACGTGAAGTTACCTAGGAGTCAGCACTGATTGACTAAAATGCAAGTCTGTCAAAAGAACTGAAATAAGGGGGCAGTTTGCAGAGGCATTGATACAAGGTAATTACAGAGGTAAAATGTGTATTATTATAATTGTGTTGGTTATGCAAAACTGGGGAATGGGTAATAAAGGGATTATCTATCTTTTAAAACAACATAAATTCTCTTGTTGACTGTCCCTTTAAGTTTCTAAAGAAACTACACATTGTGCCTCTAAATAGCAGGCATTTCTTTTGAAATAGTGTTTATTGGCTTGCTCGGAATAAAAATCTATGTAAAGGAAATCTTTTTTTCTCTCACTATGTAAGGGCTTCAGCACTATTTATAGAAAACACATGGCCCTTTCTTAAACTTGAATAGTCTACGTCCATGTGGCTGTCAAGGGTATGACATTCATTTGATAAATACATTGTCCTGTAAGATATATATGGGACATAATATCACTATGTCACTCCAAACACAACTTAGAGGAGCATGAGATCACTTTTTTGGGTTATTGCTGTAATCCATTTGTTAAGTGCTCTCCAGACTGATGGTGATTCATTAATAGGTGAAATAATTCAGAAAAATGCTCTAAACCTATCTGCTCTTCTCCCATATAACATTTCATACTAATTATTCAGAATATCTCTCTATATTTGTCAGGAAATCATCATGATAGTTACCCAACAAATATTGTTAAAAAGAAGAGTTGAGTTTGTTTTATCTTTTTCTTTTATTAGGGGTGCAGAATTCATCAGCTCAGTTTACTATACAGAAATACACGCATTTTATATCCTAGAGGTGAAATGGCATCATTTAATTGGCATATTCATATTTTCTTAGAACATACTAGTTTGCTTTGAGGTATGTCTCTGAACATATTGCCAAAATGCATTCACTGTTTTCAGAAATCAGAGATGCTGTATAAACTTTGCTTATGTTTACGTTTTACTTTGCTTTTTTGAATTCTGGATGCCTTTTTTTCATTATCAGGAATATGTATGCTCTAAACATATTTTATATTCTGATAAACCAACACATGCAACATCCAAAATCATTCTAATCAAAGTTAAAATGTTAAACAGAGATTCAGTACAAGTAAGGAAGTAGAAGGTTTAGTTAGACTTGTTAGTATTAGGTTGCCTAACCTATAATTTAAATGCCACACTCTCCAGAACTGAAAACAAATATAATTTGTCTGATATAAAGCACTATCTTCTGGTCTTCTTCTATGGCCTACATTTAAGAAATGAGAAGGCAAATGAGACTGAAATCTAGCTTCATTTTTTATATAGGATGTATATTATTCTGCTAATTTAGTATCATTCCATAAATGTGCATAGTAGGTCAAAGTGTGAGATGCTTCCTGTTGAGAGCTAAGTGGTCACCTCATTGCCTCAATTGTGACAGTGAATTTAAAGGGACAGTCTAGTATAAATTAAACTTTCATTATTCAGATAGGACTTTTAATTTTAATCAACTTTACAATTTACTTTTATCATCAAATTTGCTTTTTTCTCTCATTATTCTTAGTTTAAACTAAACATAGGTAGGCTCATATGCTAATTTCTAAGCCTTTGAGGGCTGCCTCTTATCACATGCTTTTTTAATCTCTTTTCAACACAAAGAGACTGAAAGTACACGTGGCCCATATAGATAACACTGTGTTCAGGCACAGGGGGTTATTTAAGATTTAGGACAAAACAATGCTAAATTTAGGACAATAGATAAACAGTCACAGTCATGTGATCAGGGGGCTGGAAGAAGGTTCCTAGATACAAGGTAATCACAGAGGTAAAAAGTACATTAATATAACTGTGTTGGTTATGCAAAACTGGGGAATGGGTAATAAAGGGATTATCTTTTAAAACAATAACAATTCTATGGTAGACTGTCCCTTTAAGGCAGAGAAAATTTGTTTTGTTAAGAAGACTCTGCTACAAGTAAATACATTTAATTCAAAAGGAACATGTACTCTCAATCCCCCTCATCATTTTAGATCAATATTTAATTAACCCTTATAGATAACTTGACTGAATAAAGAGTAGGTCATTTAGCTAACAGTTTGCTAATAATTAAATCCTTGACAACCTTAATAGATTTCAGAACATGTATGTTCTGTCCACCACCACTGAAATGAAATCACTAATCACTCACCTAATCTAATGTGTTTTTTTGGTTTGTTCAGGGTTTACCAGATTGTGTTAAATGAAAAGGATTCTCATGCACTTCTAGCAATTATGAACAAACATTTCCTTTTTGTTGGAGACTCCTCTGTATATAACTGGGCTTTTCCTCTGGCTAGGAATTGTAGCACCTTTTAAATGATCAAAGACGTCAAAGTATATTGGTGCTATACAGCCCCTGCATATATTTTCATGACATCACAAATTGCGTTAAAAAAAAAAGACTGTTTTAGTTTTCAGCACTGAGATTGGCCCCATGTGTCCCAGTTAGGGTTGCCACCTCAGCCATCTTTTCTTGGACACTTATGAGTTACACATGCTGCAGGGAAGAACACTATTCATATTCCTCTCTGCACACCCTGCAGCATGTGTAACTTATAAGTGTTCTGTATTTTAAGGGACGGGTGGCAACCCTAGTCCCAGTCAGGCGCAGATTTTCGGATTTTACCTGGGAGCTGATTATCTATGCTCTATGCATAGTGCACATGGTTCCGATCTTGGCATGGGGGGGGGGGGAGGCTAAAGAAGTGTTTTTTCAGCACTGATTAACAGCAGCATCTACACAATATAATACTGTAGATGTAGACATTTTTTGTGAGTAATATACATGCACTTAATACCCTTCCATTTAAAAAACAAACAAATGTGTATTAACAATATTAACCCATACTATCATCGAAGTTTGAAAACATTTTACATTTTGTGGAATCAACACAACTTCAAATTTAACACATCAAACCAGATACGGAGCAAATTATAGATAAGGGAGAGAATTTTTGGTTTATGCATAAGAGACCAGTTACCCCAAAGGATCATATAAAGTTTTAGTTTGTGTTGTTAATTTGCTTACAAGACTACTTTATGATTTATTTATTTTTACTTAAAGGCACATAAAACCCCAAATTATTCTTTCATGATTCAGATAGAGCATGCAATTTTAGACAACTTTCTAATTTACTTGTATTATCAAATTTTCTACATTCTCTTGGTATCGTTTGTTAAAACAAAACTGGGACATAAGCTCATGAGCATACAGGTGTCTAGAGCAGTTTTGTAAGAATGTTATTCATTTGCAAAAGCTCTAGATCGCAGCACTATTTCCTACCGTGTAGTGCTCCAGACACCTACCTAGGTATCTATCTTTAACAAAGAATACAGTGAGAACAGAGAAAATGTGATAATAGAAGTAAATTGGATGAGTTACAATTTTTTTTTTTGGGGGGGGGTTCCCTTTAGCATACCCTTCAATTTGTAATCAATATATGAAATGTTCCCCTATCAATGATAATGCAATGGTTTTAGTGAATTTAGTGAATCATATCTGTTGAGGGTTTCTGTTAAGGGTTTCATGTATTTTTTTTTTTTAATAGGAAGTAATATATATTCTATTTTTACACTTTTCATCATACTTCTCTGTATTTTTCAGCTATTCATTTATTTAGGATTACTTTAGATGAGGATATGTTAGATAACCACAGTTACTGAACAGCTGATTATATCAACTGTGCTAGTGTACGCCAGATATTTGAAAAATCAAGTCCTATAGTGTGTCCTTAAGAAAAGAGATGAGAAACACCAATCTCAATAGCAGTTTTAGTGTTTTTTCCCCATATTTGTATTACTTTAAAAGGACACTGAACCCAATTTATTTCTTTCATGATTCAGATAGAGCATACAATTTTAAGCAACTTTCTAATTTACTCATTATCAATTTTTCTTCATTCTCTTGCTATCTTAATTTGAAAAGCAATAATGTAAGTTTAGAACCTGGCCCATTTTTGGTTCACAACCTGGGTTGTACTTGCTGATTGGACAGCACCAATAAACAAGTGCTGTCCATGGTCTGAACCAACAACCGGCTGGCTCCTTAGCTTAGATGCCTTCTTTTTCAAATAAAGACAGCAAGAGAATGAAGACAATTTGATTATATGAGTAAATTAGAAAGTTGCTGAACCAATCAGCCAATCGGATTGAACTTGAATCTGATTGGCTGATTCAATCAGCCAATCAGATTTTTCTACCTTAATTCCGATTGGCTGATAGAATCCTATCAGCCAATCAGAATTCGACGGACGCCATCTTGGATGACGTCATTTAAAGGTACCTCATTCGTCGTTCAGTCGTCGGCCGGGATGGATGCTCCGCGGCGGCGGAGCGAAGAAAGAAGATTGAAGATGCCGCTTGATGGAAGATGCAGCCGGATGGAAGAAGACTTTGCTGCCGCTTGGAGAAAGACATCGCCGAGATGAAGAATTCTTCTTTGCCGCTTGGAGAAAGACATCGCCGGGATGAAGAATTCTTCTTTGCCGCTTGGATAGACATCGCCCGGATCGGATGAGGAGTTCGGCCCGGCATGGTGAAGACAAGGTAGGGAGATCTTCAGGGGGGTAGTGTTAGGTTTATTTAAGGGGGGTTTGGGTGGGTTTAGAATAGGGGTATGTGGGTGGTGGGTTGTAATGTTGGGGGGGTATTGTATATTTATTTAAATGCAAAAGAGCTGAATTCTTTGGGGCATGCCCCGCAAAAGGCCCTTTTAAGGGCTGGTAAGGTAAAGAGCTTTGAACTTTTTTTAATTTAGAATAGGGCAGGGAATTTTTTTTATTTTGGGGGGCTTTATTATTTTATTAGGGGGCTTAGAATAGGTGTAATTAGCTTAAAATTGCTGTAATTTTTTTTATTTTTTGTAATTTAGTGTTTGTTTTTTTTTGTAATTTAGTTTAGTTTATTTAATTGTATTTTTAGATAGATATTTGTAGTTTATTTAATTTATTGATAGTGTAGGTGTATTTGTAACTTAGGTTAGGATTTATTTTACAGGTAATTGGGTAATTATTTTACCTAGGTAGCTATTAAATAGTTAATAACTATTTAATAGCTATTATACCTAGTTAAAATAATTAACAATTTACCTGTAAAATAAATATAAACCCTAACATAGCTACAATGTAATTATTGATTATATTGTAGATATCTTAGGGTTTATTTTATAGGTAAGTATTTAGATTTAAATAGGAATATTTTAGTTTATAATATGAATTAGATTTATTTAATAATAATTTAGTTAGGGTTAGATAGAGTTAATATAGTTAATATAAATACTATAGTAACTATATTAACTATATTAACCCTAATATAATTAGGGTTAATATAGTTAATATATATAATGTAATAACTATATTAACTATAATATACTTAGGGTTAATATAGATAATATAGCTGGCGGGGGGGTAGGTAGATTAAATTAGGGGTTAATAATTTTAATAGAGATGGCGGCGGTGTAAGGGGCTTACATTAGGGGTTAATACTATTAATATAGGTGGCGGCGGTGTAGGGAGGGCAGGTTATAGGGCAAAAGAGCTGTTTACTTTGGGGCAAAGCCCCGCAAAAGGCCCTTTTAAGGGCTGGTAATAGAGTTTATTACTTTAGGGGGATTAGATTAGGGGTTAATAATATTAATATAGCTGGCAGCGGTATAGGGGGATTAGATTAGGGGTTAATAATTTTTATATAGGTGGCGGCGGTGTAAGGGGTCAGATTAGGGGATAGATAAGGTAGATGGCGGCGGTGTAAGGGGTTCACATTAGGGGATAGATCAGTTAGATGGTGGCGGTTTTAGGGGCTCACAGTAGGGGGTTAGTTTATGTAGATGCCGGCGGGGTCCGGGAGCGGCGGTATAGAGGTTAGAAACTTTATTAGGGATTGCGGCGGGGGATCGCGGTTGACAGGTAGATAGACATTGCGCATGCGTTAGGTGTTAGGTTTATTTTCTAGCTAGTTTAGGGAGTTACGGGGCTCCAATAGTCAGCGTAAGGCTTCTTACGGCTGCTTTTTGTGGCGAGGTGAAAATGGAGTAAGATTTCTCCATTTTCGCCACGTAAGTCCTTACGCTGTATATTGGATACCAAACTGCGCTGGTTTGGTATACCTGCCTATGGCCCAAAAAACTACGGGCGACGGCAGAAATATACGGGCGTAACTTCTAGGTTACGCCGTATATAGGATACCAAACCAGCGCAAATATTGGCGTCGCCGGCTTTTGCGGGCGACGATTTTTATCGGATCGACCCCATTATGTTTATTATTCACAGTGGTAGTGAACTGCCCATCAGAAGATGAGGTAAAGAACAAGCAAAAATAAAGAAAAAAAAATACTTATACTTAACTTGAGATGGCTTCACAGGATACATGTGCATTATTTGACATGTGCACTAACAAGACACATGCACTAGCAACAGGAAGTCAATATCTTGCCTATGTTCAGTTGAGGACTTTTGCTGCAAAAATCATGTGACGGGAAGCCAGCTGAGAACTTAAAGGGATAGGAACCTCAAAAAATGTTTATTATTATTTGAAATCATCATAAAATAATCAGACTTTGTAATATACACTTATTAAATATTTTCAAGCGTTTAGAGACCAGGGGGTCAATTTATTAAACCCCAGGTGGACATGATTAGCTATAGCAAATCATGTCTGCCCTGCATCGCTAAATGCCGACAGCATACACTGTCGACATTTAACATTGCACAAGCATTTCAGGGGGTGTCAATCATCCCAATCGTATCTGATCGGGATGATGGCAGTCCACCACTGAAGAGGTGGTGGACAAGTTAAAGAACAGCGATCTTATGACCACTGCTTCTTAACTTATGTTTCCGGCGAGCCAGAAACATCAGGCGGAGAAATCGGCATCTGCTAACGATGATCTACCTAGGTAGGACCATCATGGTGTTGCGCATGTGCATTTTCTAGCTTTCTTAAACTAACACAAGCACATAGGGAATCCCATCTCACCTCTGCCTTGAGGTGTGTCATCACAGAAGTGTCGAAAGCTGAAGAAGACATTTGTGATGTTGTGTTGGTGGGAGTGGCGCTCCAGACATCAGAAGCAGTGAACAGAGCAGATAGAGGAACCGGAGGAGCTGAAGATATAGATTTTGAAGGTAAGTATGCCAATGATCCCTAGACAAATGAGCGTGATAATAATTATAGCTGACAGTGTGTGTGTGAGCGAGAGTATGTAAATGTCTATATGTCAGTTTGTGTATATGTGTTCTTATGCAAAGTGTACATTTTTTGCTGCACTCTACATGGTGAAAGAGTGTTCGGGTTTGGCCTGAACTAAAAGTGACAACCCTAACCTAGAGTCATTTCAGTCAGAATTTTTATACATATATAATTATTGTTCAGACAATAAAGAAACTTTCAAATTGAATGGAATGATTCTCAGATTTTAAAACTTGCAGATCTAAAAGTGTTAATTATTCTTTGGAGAGTGAAGGTTCCTTAAAATACAAAGTGATAATGAATAAAAGAGTTGAGTTTATTTAGGTGACCAAGGTAACAGGAACAGTATGGAGGATCATAGAAAAAGAAAAATGTTAACACCAAATTTGAGATATTGTCTTGCATTTCACGGTGCTGCACATTACTTAAATGCTGGGTCCTAAAAAGGGTTCATTTTGATATGAAAGGAGGTGATAAACCTTTGGATATATCAGCTTAACACAATAATGGCTAATAGTTTAAATGAACAAATGACATTTAGTACTTTTTTTTTTTAAAAAGGTATAAACGAAAGAACTGCTTGATAATTAAAGTGTCTGAATTATGTTTGATTAGGGAGCATAGAATGGTGGGATTACTGTTTATTGGTTCATAAAGTACTATCAGAACATTTAACTGAGTTTTTTCATTTAATTAAATTGATGATGATGAAGGATTAATCCAGCACTATTATGTCAGGTATTATGGGTTAATACATTAATCTATACCCTAACATTATGGGGCTGATTACAATCCTTTAGAAAAAATACTGATTTATGTACAAAAATTCCCTAGACTGCAAAGGTGATTTTCTGTCATTTGATATGTTGTTTTTTTGTTGTAAAGGATTGGAATCGACCACTATGTTGGATGTAATGGATGAATATATGAGGTGCATCTAAAAAAAGAGTATCTCTATCTACTATGGTAATGGTATGATGGCTGCAATTTCATTGGTTGATTTGAGATCACATGACAGCCAATGTAACATTTGATTAACGTGTAATTTTTTCTAGTGTATGGGGTGGTAATAAAAAAAAATAATTATATCATTATATAGACTTAATTATATAAACTTATATTTATATAAAGGGTTGATGACATTATGGATTTTTTTAAATGATAGGAGTCACTAAAAGGCATTTTTATTGGAACGGCTAACTTAAAGCAAACAACTTCTAAATAAGATAAGATGTACTCAGTTGTTTAATTTGGGATATACTGAAAATGTTGTTATATGGCAAGAAAAAAGGCCACATTGCGGCTTCTGAGGAAACAGCTGGTTTGTTATAGACCTGTACATAGGTTACATAAGTGCCCAGTATTCTTAGGTGAAGTTAATTTAAATTATTTTACAAGGTGCAAGCAGAAAACATTCTGAGCCAGGGAACCTGTTCACCCATGTTCATGGCGAGTGACATACCATCTGTGTATAAAACCCAGGCAGTTTCTAGAGAATCTTGCACCCACATCTTTCATGAGTGGCACCTCTATGCATGGGGAGGAGGGAAGTGCTTTAGACTTTAATTTTTGCTGTGCCAGCAGTTTCATGTTTTAAAAAAAGTATGCTAGACACACATATGTGCATGTACCAACTCAATATGCATTTATTGCTAAAATAATATGATACAGTATTTGCCTGTTGCAAAATAAAAATACTCTGTTTAAAAGTCCACATGCAGGACATCTCCTACTTTTAAAATAGAAAGTCTGTAATCACAGCACTATGTGTAATTTTTAATAGTTTTATTGTCATATTATTTTAGCAATAAATGTGTATTAAGATTTTCAGTCACTATTAACCCCTTCCTTTTAGTGCCAATATACTTTAGTTTTCTGTACATAAAGGGATAGACACACACAAACATGCAAACACACAGGTATAGATGCACGCAGGAACACGTGTACACAAGGGATGGACACAAACAGGGACAAACTCACACAGTAGTACACACAGGGACGCACACAAGAACACACAGATACACAGGGACGCACACAAGAACACACACATACACAGGGACGCACATAAGAACACACAGATACAGAGGGACACACACAAGAACACACACATACACAGGGACGCACATAAGAACACACACATACACAGAGAGGCACACAAGAACACACACATACACAGGGAAGCACACAAGAACACACACATACACAGGGACGCACACAAGAACACACACATGAACACACACATACACAGGGACGCACACAAGAACACACACATACACAGGGACGCACACAAGAACACACACATACACAGGGACGCGCACAAGAACACACACATACACAGGGATGCACACAAGAACACACACATACACAGGGACGCACACAAGAACACACACATACACAGGGACGCACACAAGAACACACACATACACAGGGACGCACATAAGAACACACAGATACAGAGGGACACACACAAGAACACACACATACACAGGGAGGCACATAAGAACACACACATACACAGAGACGCACACAAGAACACACACATACACAGGGACGCGCACAAGAACACACACATACACAGGGATGCACACAAGAACACACACATACACAGGGATGCACACAAGCACACACACATACACAGGGACGCGCACAAGAACACACACATACACAGGGATGCACACAAAAACACACACATACACAGGGACGCACACAAGAACACACACATACACAGGTACGCAAACAAGAACACACACAAGAACACACACATACACAGGGACGCACACAAGAACACACACATACACAGGGACGCACACAAGAACACACACATACACAGGTACGCACACAAGAACACACACATACACAGGGATGCACACAAGAACACACGCATACACAGGGACGCACACAAGAACACACACATACACAGGGACGCACACAAGAACACACACATACACAGGTACGCAAACAAGAATATACACATACACAGGGACGCACATAAGAACACACACATACACAGGGATGCACACAAGAACACACACATACACAGGGACGCACACAAGAACACACACATACACAGGGACGCACACAAGAACACACACATACACAGGGACGCACACAATATCACACACATACACAGGGACGCAAACAAGAACACACACATACACAGGGACGCACACAAGAACACACACATACACAGGGATGCACACAAGAACACACACATACACAGGGACGCACACAAGAACACACACATACACAGGGACGCACATAAGAACACACAGATACAGAGGGACACACACAAGAACACACACATACACAGGGACGCACACAATATCACACACATACACAGGTATGCAAACAAGAACACACACATACACAGGGATGCACACAAGAACACACACATACACAGGGACGCACACAAGAACACACACATACACAGGGACGCACACAAGAACACTCACATACACAGGGACGCACACAAGAACACACACATACACAGGGACGCACACAAGAACACACACATACACAGGGACGCACACAAGAACACACACATACACAGGGACGCACACAATATCACACACATACACAGGGACGCAAACAAGAACACACACATACACAGGGACGCACACAAGAACACACACATACACAGGGACGCACACAAGAACACACACATACACAGGGACGCACATAAGAACACACACATACAGAGGGACACACACAAGAACACACACATACACAGGGACGCACACAAGAACACACACACATACACAGGTATGCAAACAAGAACACACACATACACAGGGACGCACACAAGAACACACACATACACAGGGACACACACAAGAACACACACATACACAGGGACGCACACAAGAACACTCACATACACAGGGACGCACACAAGAACACACACATACACAGGGACGCACACAAGAACACACACATACACAGGAACGCACACAAGAACACACACATACACAGGGATGCACACAAGAACACACACATACACAGGGACACACACAAGAACACACACATACACAGGGACGCACACAATATCACACACATACACAGGGACGCACACAAGAACACACACATACACAGGGATGCACACAAGAACACACACATACACAGGGACGCACACAAGAACACACACATACACAGGGACGCACACAAGAACACTCACATACACAGGGACGCAGACAAGAACACACACATACACAGGGACGCACACAAGAACACACACATACACAGGGACGCACACAAGAACACACACATACACAGGGATGCACACAAGAACACACACATACACAGGGACGCACACAAGAACACACACATACACAGGGATGCACACAAGAACACACACATACACAGGGACGCACACAAGAACACACACATACACAGGGACGCACACAAGAACACACACATACACAGGGATGCACACAATACAACACACACATATGATGGGACATGCAACCTTCTTTAATAGTTCTGTAACTGCTACTCAGGTTGTCCCTGGAGGGCAATAAGTGAACATTGCATTTACATGGTCTGAAAGCTATTTGCTTGCCCTAACACAGGGACGGTGTGGTCCATAAAGAGTTTAGAATCATATTAGATACAGAGGTGCAGCTACATACTTTAGGTTAAATCTATTGGTTCAGATCCTGCTCGCTGGGGACTTCCTCCTCAGTTACAATAATAATAAAAAAAAAAAACAATAAAGCAGCAGCACAATCCTTAGACCATTTATTTGCACCCAAATATCACAGTGTTTCGGGAATCACCGTCTTAATCATGTGAATACATAGCAACCATAATTACCAGGTTTATATAGGCATGTGTAATTAACCTTTCATTAACATCTCTTCACAGCTCCTTCTAGAGGTGATTTCATATATTACAACAAAAAAATATAAAAAAATAAGTACATAGGAAAAGCTGCCAAATTAAAAAAAAAAAAAATTCACAAAAAGATTGACCAATCAAGATCTCTATTCAAACCCTTAAGGTAAAAGGTGCCCAATTTAAAGATCCAGAATGCATTTCTTCTTTTTAGTAACTTTTCTCTATTTCCTCCCCTTCTAGGCCTAAACACTTGTTCAATAATGTAAAAAAGGAATTTGGAAATCTGATGTCCAGCTTGAAAAAAAATATAAAATTTGACATACCTGCTATTTCAGTTGTAGTAGTCATAATACCAAATTCCCTTCCAGTATGTGGATGGAAAAAGTAAGCACCCTTAATGATATTGCTACAGCTAAAACATCCCAAACCTTATTTGCTGAAGTGATGTACCGTAAACAACCAGTTTTAGCTGTACCAATATTGTGTTTTTTCTGGATTAAGGGGATTGCAGTCTCCACTGCAGTGTGTACAGTACAGGTGTTTTTTTCTGGATTGAGGGGATTGCAGTCTCCCCTGCAGTGGGTACAGTACAGGTGTTTTTTTCTGGATTGAGGGGATTGCAGTCTCCCCTGCAGTGTGTACAGTACAGGTGTGCTGGACTTTTCCTGATTAATTTGATTACAATGACCAACATTGCAGCAGTGTTGGTTGTTACAACATTTACCAGCACCACTGCTTTACTACCAATCTACCTACCAGCAGTGTCTCTGAGTCCATAATGTCAGTTCCCTGTAAAGCTCTAGCTGAGACAAAGTAGCGCAGCTGTTATAAGCTGCAAAACTGGCCGGCTCCACTCACCTTTCTCTTTCCGAAAGCCTGCGTGCTGTACTTAAAGGGAAACTCAAGTAAAAATAAACTTTTATGATTCAGATAGAGTATGCAGTTTTAAGTCACTTTCTAATTTACTTCTTTTTATATTCACACTTTCTGGGGAACTTTCTGTCACGTGATACAGGGGTCCAGAAAATAGGAGGGGCATATACATTAAATTTGTCAGAAAAAAATCTACTGCTTATTTGAGATTCAGAGGCCTATATATCAAGCTGTCAATCTAAAATACGCCTGGATTTACGTAATTTTGCGAGCTTGATCCAACCTAGTTAGCAAAGCCTACAAACCGGCAAAAGTTGAAATTTGTGACGTAACATACGATCCGCCGGTCTCAATCCGACGCAGATCGATGCTTACGTCATTACAGATGTTCTGAATATACCTTCGGCTCTATCTGACCCTTTTTCCAAGTTATCAAGCTTTTAACAGGTACGCTCGCGGCTCTTCGGACGCATCGTACCTGGTTTTCAATCGGCCACCCTGGAGGCCGTGGATGTCATAGAAATAAATGGGAATCTGAAAGCAGCGAAAGCTTATGTTCGATGCTGCAAGGCAAAGAAATATAACCAATTGATTTCTATGGTAGAAAACAAGTAAAGTTTACACCTAACACCCTAACATAAACTCCGAGTCTAAACACCCCTAATCTACTGCCCCCGACATCACTGACACCTAAATAAAATATATTAACCCCTATTCTGACTCTCCCCGACACCGCCGCCACTAAATAAATGTATTAACCCCTAATCCTCTGGCCTCCCACATCAGTACCACTAACGAAACCTATTAACCCCTAAACCGTCAGCCCCCCACATCGCCATAAACTAAATTAAGCTATTAACCCCTAAACCTAACAACCCGCTAACTTTAAATTAAAATTACAACATCCCTATCTTCAAATAAATTTAAACTTACCTGTAGAATTAAAATAAACTATATTAAACTATTAATTACCTACCCTAACTATTATCCTACAATTAAATTAAACTACTAATTAAATAAAATAAATTACATATTAAAAAACCTAACCCTACTCAAATAATTTAAATATACTATTAAACATTATTAAAAGTACTAAATTACCACAAAAAACAAAGTTACAAAAACAAAAAACACAAAATTACGAAAAATAAAAAGCCACATTATCAAAAATAAAAAAGATTTACACCTAATCTAATAGCTCTATCAAAATAAAAAAGCCCCCCCAAAATAAAAAAAACCCTAGCCTACATTAAACTACTAATGGCCCTTAAAAGGGCCTTTTTGGGGGGCATTTCCCCAAAGTAATCAGCTCTTTTACCTGTAAAAAAAAAATACACCCCCAACAGTAAAACCCACCACCCAAAAAACCCCCCAAATAAAAAACCTATCTAAAATAACCTAAGCTCCCCATTGCCCTGAAAAGGGCATTTGTATGGGCATTGCCCTTAAAAGGGCATTTAGCTCTTTTACATGCCCAGACCCTAATCTAAAAATAAAACCTACCCAAAAAACCCTTAAAAAAACCTAACACTAACCCCCGACGATGCACTTACAGTTCTTTAAGTCCCGCTTGAAGGATCCATCCAGCCGGAGAAGTCATCATCCAGATGGCAAGAAGTCTTCATCCAGGTGGCCTCTTCCATCTTCATCCACCCGGAGAAGTCCTCATCAAGGTGGCAAGAAGTCTTCATCCAGACGGCATCTTCTATCTTCATCCATCTGGCGCAGAGCGGGTCCATGCTGAAGACATCCGGCGAGGAGCATCCTCTTCATACGGTCGCTGCCGTAAACTGGAACTTCAATGCAAGTGACGCCATCCAAGATGGCGTCCCTTGCATTCCTATTGGCTGAAAGATTTCAATCAGCCAATAGGATTAGAGCTGCTAAAATCCTATTGAGCTCTCATCCTATTGGTTGATTGGAACAGCCATTGCATTGAAGTTCCAGTTTACAGCGGCGACCGTATGAAGAGGATGCTCCGTGCCGGATGTCTTCAGGATGGATCTGCTCTGCACCGGATGGATGAAGATAGAAGATGCCTTCTGGATGAAGACTTCTTGCCGCCTGGATGAGGACTTCTCCGGAGGGACTTCAAGAACTGTAAGTGGATCGTCGGGGGTTAGTGTTAGGTTTTTTTAAGGATTTTTTGGGTGGGTTTTATTTTTAGATTAGGATCTGGGCATGTTAAAGAGCTAAATGCCCTTTTAAGGGCAATGCCCATACAAATGCCCTTTTCAGGGCAATGGGGAGCTTTAGTTATTTTAGATAGTTTTTTTATTTGGGGGGGTTGGTTGGGTGGTGGGTTTTACTGTTGGGGTGTTTGTATTTTTCTTACAGGTAAAAGAGCTGATTTCTTTGGGGCAATGTCCCACAAAAGGCCCTTTTAAGGGCCATTGGTAGTTTATGGTAGGCTAGGTTTTTTTTTTTTTCGGGGGCTTTTATATTTTGATAGGGCTAGTAGATTAGGTGTAATTCTTTTTTATTTTTGATAATGTGGTTTTTTTATTTTTCAAAATGTAGTGTTTGTTTTTTTGTAACTTAGTTTTTTTTTGGTAATTTAGTACTTTTAATAATGTTTAATAGTATATTTAAATAATTTTAGTAGGGTTAGGTTTTTTTTAATATGTAATTTATTTAATTTAATTTGTAGTTTAATTTAATTGTAGGATAATAGTTAGGGTAGGTTAATTAATAGTTTAATATAGTTTATTTTAATTCTACAGGTAAGTTTACATTTATTTGAAGATAGGGATGTTGTAATTTTAATTTAAAGTTAGCGGGTTGTTAGGTTTAGGGGTTAATAGCTTAATTTAGTTTATGGCAATGTGGGGGGCTGATGGTTTATGGGTTAATAGGTTTAGTTAGTGGTAGTGATGTGGGAGACCAGAGGTTTAGGGGTTAATATGTTTATTTAGGTTGTGGCGGGGTCGGGGAGCGACGGGATGGGGTGAATAACTTTATTTATGTTGCGGCGGGGTCGGGGAGCGGCGAGATAGGGGTTAATAACTTTATTTAGGTTGCGGCAGGGTCGGAGAGCAGCGGGATAGGTGTTAATAATTTTATTTAGGTTGTGGCGGGGTCGGGGAGCGGCGGGATAGGGGTTAATAACTTTTTCCAGACACCTTCCTATGTATTTCTTTAACACAGAATATCATGGGAACAAAGCAGATTTGATAATAGAAGTAAATTGGAAACTTTTTAAAAATAGTGTGCTCAGTCTGAATCACACAAGAACATTTTTGGATTTGATATCCCTTTAATGTTCGAACTTTGAATTCCAAACATTATTCAAATGTTCTTTATGGTAACCTCATGTTATCACAGTATAGGTAAATAATTTAAACAAAAAAATGTGTTTAATAATAAATAAGGGCATTTCAGATTTCAAAGTACAAAGGGTAACTCAAAGTAAAATTAAAAATCAATTTAGTTTTCACATACTGTAGCTGAAGAGTTATGCGTTTTTCAGTCTGACCCAGTTAGAAACTCTCAGATATATAAATATATTCCGAAACATCAAGGGCACTGTATGATCTGTGGGCTAAGCTCCTGCAAGTATGCCACATTAAACTTTAATTAGACTTTGGATTGTGTAGATATTTTATTAAAATATGTACAAACTGTGACCTTAACACAATTGGAATTTTTGTGTGTTTGTCCATTCAAGATATTGAAATATTTGATACCGTGTAAAATACCAAATGATACACTCCAGATCTTTTTGATCTTTTTATGCCACATAAACCTATGTAATGAATGCAGTAACAAGCAGATAAATAAAGCTGTTCTGTTCCAGAAAGTAGGGGCAGCGTGGCTGGATCCTCTGGAGCCTGAGTTTATCCTTATTCTTGGCACTGAGAGGAGGGATGTGTTGGCTGACCTAAGTGAGCTGGATGGGATGTAGGGTATCAGGAGCTCTTTCAGGTACTGAAGGCCTTGGTTGTTTAAGGCTTTGAAGGTCAGCAGGCCAATTTTAAAATATGTTCGCTATTTAATTGGAAGCCAATGCAGGGAGTGGAGAACAGGTGTTATGTGGCAGGAGCGAGTTTGATTGATCAGTAGTCTGGCTGCTGCATTTTGTACCTTTTGAAGGCGATGGAGTTCTTTTTTTGGGAGGCCCAAGTAGAGTTCATTGCAGTCATTTTATCACAGAGGAAATATGCTGTTTAAAAGATAGTCCAGCATTAATCAGCACTCCGAGGTTTCGTACCTTTGCTGAACTAACGAGTTCAGAGCCTCCAAGCTCCAGGCCAGTTGGGTGATCGTGGGATATTTATGATGCCCTGGGTCCCATCACCAAGAGTAACTCTGTTTTGTTCGGGTTCACTTTAAGACAGCTAGCATTCATCCATTCTATGAGGTCTGTTAAGCAACTGTTTAAGCAGCATGCTGGGTCTGTAGTATCTGGAGCAAAGGAGAAGTAGAGTTGTGTGTCATCAGCGTAACAATGATACCTTAGGCCATGTCGGTTAATGATGTCCCTCAGTGGTAGTAAGTAAATTGAGAATAGCATCAGAGACAGGATGGATCCTTGTGGAACTCCGCAGGCCAGTTCTGTCGGTGCTGATGAGCTTGATCCTGATATTACTCTCTGTGATCTACCAGCGAAGAAAGATTTAAACCAGTTAAGGACTGTGCCTCCTAGACCACAGATGTGCTGCAAGTGCTCTATTAGAATCCTATGGTCAATGGTGTCAAATGCAGCTGAAAGATCCAGGAGGATTAGGAAGGAGTAATCACCTTTGTCTCTTGCCATGAGGAGATCATTTAGCACTCGGACTAGCGCTGTTTCAGTGCTGTGGTGGCATCTGAAGCCTGACTGGAAAGGATCGAATATGTTCAGGCGTTATAGATGGGCTTCCAGTTGAGTTGCCACTACTTTTTCAATTATTTTCCCCATACATGGGAGCTTGGATTCTGGTCTGTAATTAGTCATGCAGTCTGGGTCTAATAAAGGTTTCTTTAGGAGTGGTTTTGCCACAGCTTCTTTTTAGGGGATCTGGGAAGTCTCCTGTTTTTAGTGAACACTGCACTATTTTTGTGAGGGCTAGGGCGAGTGTTTTAATGCAACTAGATATGAGCTGAGTTGGAGCAGGGTCAAAGTCACTCATAGTAGGGTGCAACTTTTGTATGGTGTTTTTAACTCCTTTTATATCCACATTTGTAAAAGTGGACCATAAACTGGGGCAGTCTGGCATTCCATTGTAGTGGTTCTGGTGTGTAACTGTGTGGCCTGCTGTGATAGCGGTTCGGATTGAGGAAATCTTGTCTCTGAAGAAGTTCGCAAATGCTTCACATTTATCCTGAGAAGAGCCTTTCTATTGTGTTAAACAGTTGGCCGGGTCTATTGTGGGAGAGTGCAACGCGTGATAAAAATGAAGATTTTTTTTCTGAGTTATCTTGGATTGATATTTATTTAGATGTTTAGTAAGAGCGGCTTTATCCTATGGATCATGTGTTCTGTGCCGCTTTCTCTCGGGTTTACGTCCTGTTCTTTTAATTTCTCCGATGGAGCTATCAAACCATGGGGCATTCTTGGGGGTTTTGACAGTGAATATGCGAGTTGGTGCAATGCTTTCTAGGGTGTCTCTCATGGTTTTGTTGTAGAGTCGGACTAAGGGGCTGGGGTCTTCCAGGTGCCCATTAGTTCACTTAGATCCATATGTGATGCTACATCCAGTGGTGTCAACCCTTTTAATGAGCAGTGTTTGACCAGGTTCTGAAGCTGGTGTCTGGTTGATTGTGATACAATGAAGAAGTGAATGGAGTGGTGGTCTGACCAAGTAACTGGGTTTACAGATACTGGTGACACTTCTAGTCCAGACTGGAACACTAGATCAAGTGTATGAACTGTTCTGTGGGTGGGAGTGGCGACGATTTGTGTGAAACCGAGTGTACTCATCAAGCTGAGGAGATCCTGTCCAAGCAGGGATAGGGTGTTGTCAATTCAAGTGTTGAAGTCTCCTAATATAAGCTATCTGGGGTGTTCAAGGTTTAAGCCAGCCAAAAGGTCTGGGAGTTGCTGAAGAAATTAGCAGTATTCGGAATCCTCTCTCTATTGAGAGGCTGGCAGCTACGCATTCAAAAGATTGGGTTTTGTGGACTAATATTGGTCTGGAATTTAAGGATGATTTTGCACAGATCATAACGCCGCCTCCCTTGCGATCTTGTCTCGGGTGGTGGAACACTGTGTAATTGTCTAGAATAGCTGCCTCTATAATAGGCCCTGCATTTTCATCTAACCATGATTCTGTGATGCATGCTAATTCGCATGTTTCAATAAGGTCTGAAATAATAGCTGTTTTGTTTTTTTATTGATCTGGCATTGCATAGGATTGCTCTGATAGAACAGTCTTGGGATTCTGAGTTTTTGCTCTGTACTCTGTACTAATGGGGATCACACAATTTGTGCAGGGGTTGAGTCTGTTTTTATTTTTTAGTTTAAGTGTACCTTGTTTGTGGTGTTTAGCTGAAGGTATCTCTTTCTGGTAGTAAAATGGTCCGGAGGGAGTATATTTCCATCCGTTGAGTATCTCAGTTTAGTAATGCCATCCGTTCAATTTTGATGAGTCTGGTTGTGCGTTATGTGGAGTCGATATTGGTCCTTTGAAATAATTGTGATGAATTTTGAATGTAAGGAGGTTAAACTTAAGATAAATCATGGAGAAGTCAGGAGCCTGAGGAAAATGTGGCAGCAAGCAGCGATGCCCTTGAAAATTGTATATATATATATATATATATATATATATATATATATATATATATATATATATATATATATATATATATATATATATATATATATATATATATATATATATATATATATACACAGTATATATATATATATATATATATATATATACACAGTATATATATATATACAGTATATATATATATATATATATATATACAGTATATATATATATATATATATATACAGTATATATATACATAAATATATATATATATATATATATATATATATATATATATATATATATATATATATATATATATATATATATATATATATATATCTTGTAAATTGGTTTTGCAACCTGTCTGTAGGTGTCTGCCAGCATGTTTTTTTAAGTCTCGAGTTGCTATTAACATCTGTAGGGGTGTCATTATTTTGGGATTTAGTCACAACAAATAATGACAAGATTGTAATTTTTTAGTGAATAACCTACTGTGCATAGCAAGACTTAAGATGAACATCATTAAAAAAATAGGACAACAATAATCTTAATTTTTCTGTGATAAAGTTTAAGCCCAGAATATAATATTAGATATGACAATTCCCAAACGTGCCTGTGTTTTCTCTTATAGTGTTAGTGTTAAATTACATTTTCCACTAACAAACAAAATAGAAAACTATTCTTGCATGATCCCTCAGGTGTCAGTGTATGTTGGTAAAGACACATTCGGCTAGATTACGAGTCTTGCGTTAGGCTTAAAAAGCAGCGTTGGCCACACTAAATTACAGAAAATAATAAATAAATTACAAGTTTTTTTAATCTAATTACACCTAATCTAATCCCCCTAACAAAATAAAAAAGCCCCCCAATATAAAAAAAGCCCTACCCTACACTAAATTACAAATAGCCTTTAAAAGGGCCTTTTGCGGGGCATTGCCCCAAAGTAATCAGCTCTTTTACCTGAAAAACAAAGTACAAATACCCCCCCAACATTGAAACCCACCACCCACACAACCAACCCTACTCTAAAACCCACCCAATCCCCCCTTAAAAAAACTAGCACTAACCCCTTGAAGATCACCTTACCAGGAGGCATCTTCACCCAACTGGACAGAAGTGGTCCTCCTGACGGGCAGAAGTCTTCATCCAACCTGGCAGAAGTGGTCCTCCAGACGGGCAGACGTCTTCATCCAGACGGCATCTTCTATCTTCATCCATCCGGCGCGGAGCAGGTCCAACTTCAAGACATCTGACACGGAGCATCCTCTTCTTTCTTCGGCCAACGACTGAATGAAGGTTCCTTTAAATGACGTCATCCAAGATGGTGTCCCTTCAATTCCGATTGGCTGATAGAATTCTATCAGCCAATCGGAATTAAGGTAGAAAAAATCCTATTGGCTGATGCAATCAGCCAATAGGATTGAAGTTCAATCCTATTGGCTGATCCAATCAGCCAATAGGATTGAGCTGGCATTCTATTGGCTGTTCCAATCAGCCAATAGAATGCCAGTTAAATCCTATTGGCTGATTGCATTAGCCAATAGGATTCTTCTACCTTAATTCCGATTGGCTGATAGAATTCTAGGCTCCGCGTCGGATGTCTTGAAGATGGACCCGCTCTGCGCCGGATGGATGAAGAAAGAAGATACCGTCTGGATGAAGACTTCTGCCCGTCTGGAAGACCACTTCTGCTCGGTTGGATGAAGACTTCTGTCCATCTGGAGGACCACTTCTGCCCGGTTGGGTGAAGACGTCTTCCGGTAAGATGATCTTCAAGGGGTTAGTGTTAGTGGGGATTGGGTGGGTTTTAGAGTAGGGTTGGTTGTGTGGGTGGTGGGTTTTAATGTTGGGGGGGATTTGTACTTTTTTCAGGTAAAAGAGCTGATTACTTTGGGGCAATGCCCCGCAAAAGGCCCTTTTAAGGGCTATTTATAATTTAGTGTAGGGTAGGGCTTTTTTTATTTTGGGGGGCTTTTTTATTTTGTTAGGGGGATTAGATTAGGTGTAATTAGTTTAAAACTCTTGTAATTTGTTTATTATTTTCTGTAATTTAGTGTTTGTTTGTTTACTTTAGATCATTTTATTTAATTGTAATTAATTGTATTTAATTTAGGTAATTCATTTAATTGTAGTGTAGTGTTAGGTGTTAGTGTAACTTAGGTTAGGTTTTATTTTACAGGTACTTTTGTATTTATTTTAGCTAGGTAGTTATTAAATAGTTACTAACTATTTAATAACTATTGTACCTAGTTAAAATAAATACAAAGTTGCCTGTAAAATAAAAATAAACTCTAAGCTAGCTACAATGTAACTATTAGTTATATTGTAGCTATCTTAGGGTTTATTTTACAGTTAAGTATTTAGTTTTAAATAGGAATAATTTAGTTAATTGTAGTAATTTTATTTAGATTTATTTAAATTATATTTAAGTTAGGGGGGTTAGGGTTAGACTTAGGTTTAGGGGTTAATAACTTTATTATAGTGGTGGCGACGTTGTGGGTGGCCGATTAGGGGTTAATAAATGTAGTTAGGTTGCGGCGACATTGGGGGCAGTAGATTAGGGGTTAATAAATATAATGTAGGGTTAGGCGATGTTGGAGGCAGCAGATTAGGGGTTCATAACTATAATGTAGGTGGCGGTGGTGTCCGGAGCGGCTGATTAAAGGTTAATAATATAATGTAGGTGTCGGCGATGTTGGGGGCGGCAGATTAGGGGTTAATAAGTATAAGATTAGGGGTGTTTACACTCGGGGTTCATGTTAGGGTGTTAGGTGTAGACATAACTTTTATTTCCCCATAGGAATCAATGTGGCTGCGTTAGAAGCTGAACGCTGCTTTTTTGCAGGTGTAAGGTTTTTTTTCAGCCGGCTTTCCCCCATTGATTCCTTTGGGGAAATCGTGCACGAGCACGTTTTACCAGCTCACCGCTAACGTAAGCAGCGCTGGTATTGAGATGTGGAGCAAAATTTTGCTCTTCGCTCACTTTTTTGCGGTTAACGCCGGGTTTCTAAAAACCCGTAATACCAGCGCTGTCTGTAAGTGAGCGGTGAGCATAAACTTCTTGTTAGCACTGCACCCCTGTTAACACAAAACTCGTAATCTAGGTGATTGTCTGTTCTCTTTTAGCTTTATAGAACAAAAATAGTCAACTATAAACCATCTTTCAACACATCTCAGTCAACAGTACTTTTATAGCTTGTATGCATTATACGCTATATTATGTAAGCTCCGAAGCCAAGCTATTCTCTAGAACATAGCTTTTTTTTAAAAAAATCACATGGGACACCTTTTTTCTTTGGAAAATTGTTCACAATCCTTATTATTATAATATAGTCCAAAACAAACCCCTTGTGAGACAAGTGTACAATGTTGTGGGTTTTTTTACATCAATATATCACACAAACAAGAAGATTGTCTAAAGCCATGAACCTTCCATGTAGGCTTCTTTCCTGCGTGTTGTGATGAGTAACACCCACGCAATGTCTGTACACGGCACTCAATGTTCCCTCTAATTTTTTGAGCAGCATATACGCAAAAACAAATTGTCCTTTGCAATTTTTGACCAAGTAACTAAAATGTGTGCGTACATTTCAAGAGGTACAACATTATCTCTGTGCCTCTCTCACAATAAGCAAAACACAGAAAAATGTTACTCTCACATACACAAACACACACTCTCATACATAGACACATACTCACTCATACATGCACACACACATACATACATGTTCACTCACAACACACACATTTACTCACACACACACATACATACATATTCACTCACAACACACACATTCACTCATGCACACACACACACACATACATATTCACTTGCAACCCACACACACACACCCAAACACATACATAGACATTCACTCACAACACACACACATTCACTCATTCACACACATACACATAAATACATATTCACTCACAAAACACACACATACATACGATTCACTCACAACACACACACATTCACTCACACACACACACATATTAACTCATAACACACACACATTCATTAGGACACACATATTAACTCATAACACACACACATTCAATAAGACACACAGACACATACATACCCCCTCTGAGGAAGTGTTTTTGTGAAATGCGCGTCATGGGTCCTCTGGAGAAGCTTTGTCTCTCCATTTTTAAATGCTTACCGAATGGTGTAATAATAATCACATATTACTTCTATTATTCTCAGCAATGCATATAGCTAATATAAATATAACTATAAGATAGCCCGCGGATTGTAAGAGCTTAGTCGCCTATCATCTGCTTGCTGTTGCATTCTAGTTTAATTCATGCACCGTATACAATGGTCGGAACATAATAATTTCTCTCATTTCGGTTTGTGTTTGGTTGTATGAATGATGTTTTTCTTTTTTGTGATATTTTGAAATAAATATTTAAGTATCAATGGATTTGATTTATCACTTTATATTATCCTACTGATAGTTTAAACTCAGCAGGGCCATAATTGTATTCACACAGATTTGAGCTACCTATACTCAATTGTATATTCTGTTACAATTACTTGTTAGTTGTTCTTTGGCTCTTGCTCTCACTCTGTGGCAAGATACCTATATTAATATTTGTTAAGATTTACTCCATAATATTCATTATATCATATAGGTCTCTGGCATATTTATACACTGCTTTCCCCCATCCCCTATTGTATCTTAACACACACATAGTTATTCACTCACAACACACACACACACACACACACATTCACACGCACATACATATTCACTCATACAGTATAATATACACACACATACAGTACATACATATTCACTCACACAAACAAACACACACTCACTCACTCACTCATATATATATATATATATATATATATATATATATATATATATATATATATATATATATATATATTAGAATCCAAGAAGAATATGTGCAGATACTGATCTCTAAATCCAGTATAAAATCTTTTTAAAACTTACTTTGAGATTAGGCTGGGACACCCATTGTAAGGGGCTGGGAAAGCAGAAAAAGCAGACACTACACCTTCCCCTTCCCTACATATGAAAAGATAGATTTTACAAACAATAGCAGCAAGAATCTGTAGACCTCTGATACTTTGGGGTTTTGTAAGGAGTCTGAAAATCAGCACAATGTTATTAAAAAATAAGCAAAACTATACATTGTTACAAAAACACTTCCAGATGGGCTATATAAATGGATCATCTTCACAACATTTATGCAAAGAAAAATCTAGTGTACAATGTCTCTTTAAGTCACCGGTGGAAAGCTGCTGACGTTCTGTCTACCTGCATGTCCGTTTGTCTGTCTGTCTGTCTATCTGTCTGTCTGTCTATCTGTCTATTTATTTATATGTGTAGATAGAGAGACAGAGAATGAAATAGATAGAAGATAGATAGATAGATAGATAGATAGATAGATAGATAGATAGATAGATAGGTAGATAGATAGATAGATAGATAGATAGATAGATAGATAGATAGATAGATAGATAGGCCCCTATATAGCTGTGGCTGGACAAGGTTTGCAAGAAGATATCCTATCCACCCATGCTTCCTGCCAGCAATGCTTTGAAGTTCAGATTGCAATAGTGTATTTTTGTGCATTTCTGCTACTTGTTCTCACAGCAAAAAAAAAAACGGTTTTGTTAGTCACATAGGATGAATCAGTCCAGGGTATTTTAATCTAAAAACTTTGAAGTTGCAGACAGGTTGAAAAGCAGTAAATCCCCAACTGAACCTGAATCCACAGCTTCATAAATAAATCCCATAACATGTGAATGCAATTATGGTTGGATTTATAAATATGAGTCAGTAGTAGATTTAAAGTAGTAGATCTAAAAGTGTAAATCATTTACTACTTGGATAACCTTACTGTATCACAAAGATTTAACAGCAAAGTTGAGCTTAACAATTCTATAATAGTCTAGAAGGTTTTAAATATACAAAACAATAGTGCAGGCATTCTTTTTTTTTCCTTAGATAATTTTTATTTGTTTTTGGGGTTTTTTTTTAACAATAATTGTTATTGTTTTCTGAATAGAACAATACAATATCATAAACTTTGAAGGTAGATAAATGGATTTAGAGATCTGTACTAAAGAACAGAGAAACATAAAAAAGAAAGAAAATACAATACACCATTTTGTATGTTCACTCTGTGGTCACAAACAGTTGGCCGATGTAGTATAAGTATAAAATCTGCATAGACTTTCCTCAAGTGGAATGGACAACAAGTTGCAAAGTTTCTAGAGTCTCTAAAGTACCATTCGGGTCAACCTGTGTGGATTCAAAAGCTTGCGCATATGTATTTACTGCAGCAATTAAAGTACAATCTCTGACCATTAGAGCTTCATACACTTATAATACAAAGCTAATTAACCAAGAGTTAGAGGGAGAACAAAACAAAGGAAATAGGGGAGTGGGTGGGGAAAAAGGGGGTGTGTGGTTAAAGATACTAACCCCACACTTTTTTCTTTCATGATTCAAATAGAGCATGCAATTTTAAGCAACTTTCTAATTTACTCCTATTATCAATTTTTCTTTGTTCTCATGTTATCTTGTTTTGCAAAAGCAGTAATGAAAGGTTAGGAGCCGGCCCATTTTTAGTGGGCTGGCTCTAAAGCTTACAGTACTGCTTTTTCAAATCAAGATAGAATGAAAACAAAGAAAAATTGATAATAGGAGTAAATTAGAAAGTTGCTTAAAATCTCATGCTCTGAATCATGAAAGAAAAAAAAATGGGTTTAGTGTCCCTTTAAATTGGATTACAGAACTGACTCGCAAGTGTATCAAGGTAAAGTGGACCAAAGTAAGTGCTATTGGTATACTATGTCAGTCAGCAGATATAGGTTCTGGTTGTGTGGGGGGGGGGGGGGTTACTAGGTGCTTGGGTTATAGAATCCCAATAAAATTTAATATTTGCATAGAATGCAATTTTATTTCTCTTGTAATAACCTTATTCTTCAAGTGATAGCATCTCACCTGTCTTTTGTATCCACTTCTCCACTGTTGGTATGTGAGGAGATTTCCAGTGCAAGGCTATGAGTGATTTTGTGCTGTTGAGGCCAATGCGTATTAAAGTTGCTCTTATTTTGCAATGAAGTGATGGGGTCTCATTTATTTTCAGGGAAAATTCTGTATCAGCTAACTTTTGTAAGATACTTTCCACGTTGCGCCAAAAGGCACTGAGTTTGTTACATAGCCACCACATGTGTAGCTTATTGCCCTGTGTATTACAGCCTCTCCAGCAATATGCCGAAGAGGTAGGATAAATGTGTATGAGTCTTGTTGGAGTCAGATACCAACGTAGAAGAATTTTATAATTAAGCTCTATAATTCTAGGGGAGGTGGAAGACTTGCGTGTGTTTTGGAAATTTATTTGCTACTGTTTGGTTTCTATATTTGTGCCTAGCTTGCGATGCCACCGAGCTGTATAGGGGGGAAGTGTGGGGGATTGTGCATTATAGGTGGAAAATACACTTAATCATCAGGTCTCCGAATCCAAAGTGCTTTAGAGTACCATGTAGGAAGGGCCAATTTAACCTGTCAAAGGCCTTCTCCACGTCAGTGGAGACCAGGACAGCAGGGATCTGTTGCGTTTTTGCCTGCTTGATCTACATGAATAAGTGTCGATAGGGCATTATTGATATGATTGGCAAGGATCTTGGCATATATTTTTATGTCCCTGTTTAATAAGGAAATGGGACGGTAGTTACCTGTTTCTGTAGGGGGTTTACCTATACCGTCGATAAGCCGTCAGGGCCAGGACTTTTGTGGAGAGGGGTGTCATTTACAACCGCTATTACTTCTTGCATAGAGATAGGGTCTTCTAGTTGATTAACAATGTGTTCAGGTAGGGTGGGCAGATTTTATTCTCATATGTACAGATCTATTGCTGCATGATCTGAGGATAAGGGTGTGGAAGGAATGTTGTAGAGGTCTTTGTAATAATTGCTAAATACATTCACTATAGCCCTGCTGTCATGAATGTAGTCTGCACTATTAGAAGGATGAGATAGTTTCTGTATGAAATTGTTATTTGTGTGTGTCTTAAGGGCTCTGGCTAAAAGGGGTCCTGCTTTGTTTCCTGTTATAAAGTATAGTTTTTTTTTAAGTAAATTTCTTTCCTTTGTGCTTCTTTATTTAGTAGATCGTTTAACTACCGTCTGGTTTTAGCAAGTTGGGATGCATAATGTGGGTTTTCAGGGGTTTGCATGTGTAGTTGTTCTTGATTATGAAGTTGTTGAAGCAATTGGTGGTAGCTATTATTATAGTTTTTGAGAAGTATGGATTTCTGCTTCATAAACTCCCCCCTAACTACGGCTTTATGGGCCTCACAATCAAGAGTAGTAGATGTGGAGGGGAAAATATTCAGTAAGGGTATGTGTTATTTTATCTTTTATTTGTGGTTGCAAGAGGAGTGTTTTGTCCAAGTGCCAATTAAAATCTGTGAGGGGTTTATCAGGCCAAGCCAAGGATAATGTTACCATCGAATGATCTGACCAAGGAGTTGGCAGGATTTCTGAGGACTTTGCTAGGGATATGCTTTTTTGGTCTAAATATATATGATCTATTCTCGAGTAGGATTTTTGCGGGTTAGAATGTGAAAGTTTTCTGCATGGGGTGTTGGAGTCTCCAAACATCAAGGAGGGTTACATCGCGGAGGGCATTTGTGATAGTTCCTAATGAACTTCTGGGTAGCAAGCTTTTTTTATTTGAGCAATCTAAGAGTGGTTCTGCAGCTACATTGCAGTCACCTGCGAAAATGACAGTGCCTTGTGATATTCCCAGTAATTCCCCAATTAACTTTTTAAAGAATCGTGCCTGTCCAGTGTTCGGGCATAGATATTTGCTAAGGTGATTGGGCGGTTGTATAGAGTGCCAACCAATATTAAAAATCTGCCCTCATTATCTGTATATTTGTGAAGAACCTGGAAGGGGAAATTATGATAAAATAGTATTCCTACTTCATTTCGTTTTGTATTAGCAGATTTGAAGTAACCTACTGGAAAGTGTTTAGAGGTAAATTTGGGTTCTGATTGTTTACAAAAGTGGGTTTCTTGAAGGAAGATGATGCCTCCATTGTGTTTATAGAACCAGTTTAGAGCTATAGATCTCTTTGTTGGGGAATTGAGGCCTTTTACATTTTGGGTAATGAGTAGAGCCTCAGGGGTTGCCATGTGTGGGGTAGAAGGTGGAATTGGTGTTGAACTGGTTACTGTGTGAATTGGCAGCTAGGCAAATATATAGAGGGGTAACATCTTTGGTATAGGATGTGTGTTTCTGTGAATGGGTTTGTTTATTAGAGGTGACAACTCGGTAGCATCGCAATGTGGTGTAATAAAAAATACCTGACGTTGGGTGAAAAATATTGTGCGCATCTGGTCCTGTCTCGATTGTCAGGGAAGAGGGGGGGGGAGAGGGAGGGCAGTCAAGAAAGCGGTGTTCTCTTAGGTTCAAGTCTGCGGATTCATGAAAAAAGAACAAGTAAAAAACATAGAACAACCAAAAATCAATAACAGAACAAATAAACACTAAACAAAACAGATTGCAATACTTAAAACAGTATTTCAAATAGAATGGGGGATCATAGCAACTGATTGTGTATTATATTATGATATATGTAATATCAAATAATGTATAATATCTATTATTTCAGTTAACGTTTTAAAGCCAAAGAATTCAGTAGACCCAGGTGTCCATTTATTTCATTTTATTAAAAAAAATGCTAATCTCTCCTTTATTATAAAAGTTCATCAGTTAACCAGTAAATTATTTTCTAGCTGAAATTTTAGAAGATTCTTCCGTTGCTCTGATAAAGATCCATAGAGTTTGCAAAATATAAATTAATATTACATCTAGATCTTAAATTCAATTTCAGAATTAACAAATTATTAGGAAATATATTTCTTCAAAAATGTTAAATTTGATCTATTTTGATCAAAACAGTGTGACAAAAATTGTTATACACTAGCTGAGTTCTTTTTATAGAAATGTAAACGCTGGTTTTGTAATTTTGTGCATACATTGCATATAGGGCTAAATTACAAGTGAAGCGCTAATTAACGCTCCCACTCGAGCGTTAACTGGGCTAGAAGTAAGTTTTTTGCACTTGTCAGGTTGCGCTCATATTATGAATTGAAAGTAAATTGTTTTCTCTCACGCTCTAACCAGATGTATGCAAAAAGCAGAAGTTAGAATATTGTGTGCATGTTTACACATTCCCCCATAAAAGTCTATGGAGAAAAAAAAATACCCCACTCTTACGCGAACCTGATCACATATTCTTATGTGCGCTAACCCGACAGGAAGCTATGAATATTTCACAATACAATGTTCTGGACATACAAGAATGTGTCCTATGTATTCATAAATAAATATTTCTACATATATCTGATGTTTTTTGTACAATATATATCTATACCTATGTAAAATAGATGATTATACATAGGTATAGATATACAGTATAAGGATAAATATAGGAATATCTATTTATAAATACATAAAACATATTCTGCTATGTGCAGAACATTGTAATGTGAAATATGTACATTAAATACATAGTTAAACTTTATTAAATAGGAATATTGCATAAAACAGTTTTTTTCATGTTTTCATCTACTTAACTGCAAAGGGCTCCAATGCACACACACACACACACATAAAGATGTATTTGTATGTATCTCAATGTTAAAGCCCTTAACCTGCCTTTTTCCCCCTAACACCTGAGATATCACATAGCTTTTATAACTTTTTTGTGCAATATTTATTTTAAATAATTTTTATTAGATTGTGTTATTTTGAGGGTAAGTGTAAGTGTACTTTGTAATGTTTTTTTATGTTTTGTGCAACTTTTTTGCAAAACAATTAACCAGAAATTTGCAGTAATGATTTTAGCATAAATCACAATTGCGCTCAAGCGATCACGTTTAGTTTCAACTAATAATATGAGCGGTAAGCCCGATGAGTGCAGGACGCTATACGGGATATCGCTGAATTGTGCTACCATTAATGTGAGTGTGTATATACATATATATATATACTGTATATATATATACACACATATATATATATATATATATATATATACACAGTATATATATATATGTGTGTGTGTGTGCGTGTGTAAATATATATACTGTATATATATATATATATATATATATATATATATATATATATATATATATATATATAGCAGGTATTGGCAGGTGCACTCTCACTAACACTTTAGTTCCAAATGCCAGGGTGCTAGAATATGGTGTAGAATATGGAAATCAGGAGACAGCACTCACTGGTCTTGACAATACTGGATTTATTCAGTGACGTTTCGGGGAATACACCCCTTCATCAGACCCTGATCAGGGTCTGATGAAGGGGTGTATTCCCCGAAACGTCACTGAATAAATCCAGTATTGTCAAGACCAGTGAGTGCTGTCTCCTGATTTCCATATATATATATATATATATATATGAATATATGTGTATACATGTGTTTAGTACATATATACACATAAAAACACCTGTGTTTTAATCTAAATACTTTAAATTCCTATGATCTTCAGTCAGAAAACAAAAATGTTCTTTTTATTTTTAAATATGTATTTATATATATATATATATATATATATATATATATATATATATATATATATATATACACATATGTATATACAATATCTATCTACCTATCTAATTATTCATATAGATATATAGGTACAGATACAGTATATATTTTACAAAAATAATCACATATTTATATATATATATTTTTAAAAATAAAAAAACATTTTCTTATATGTAAAGAACACAGCGCAGCTGGTCTAACACAGTGCTGGGTTAATGCGCAAGTGATAAGTGTTAGTGTATAGAGGGAGAAGAAATTAACCTGCAATGAAATTATCAAGCAATAAATCCTTCTTCCACTTCTGAAGTCATACATAGAGGAAATAGAACAATCAATTAAAAATCATTTTGAAATTACTCTTTGTAAACAGTAGGTGTTTTATTACATCTGGGATACCTGACAGTTACATGAGTGTAAATATCACTTCCTCTATTTTGTAATTAAACAGTGTTCATTTATCATATAATAGATTAAATGACTAAAATACCTCAAATTCACAGATAGGTTGCCAACTTTTGTTGAAGAAAATAAGGGAGACTAAGGAAACAACAAATTTGATGAAGAAGAAAAAAGAAGACCTCTAAGCTAAGACCCCGTAAGTTAAAAAGAACAGTATAGTGTTAAAAAAAAAGACAACCTAAAAAAACTATTCTAAAGCAGTAGAATAATAAACATAATCACACAGAGAATACAGAATAAAATGTAAAAAACATTAATTAAACTTCATTATCATTATAAAAATTACATTGTTTACATACAAACTGCTATAAAGTGTTTTCAAATTATTGCTATTCTACCACTAAAATAACCTAAAAAATAAAAAAAGCACCCCTAAAAACCCCTATCCTAAAACGTTATTAAAAAATAATAAAAACTTATACTAAAAATAACCCCTAAACAATTTAAAAAAAACCTATCAACAGTAAACTTGCACCTCAGTTTTTTATTACTCACCATCCAAAGTCTTTTCTTTACTTCATCCAACATAATCCACAAAGGCAAAGAGTAATCTACAAAGCCAATGGGTAATCTAAAAAGACAATCTGAAGTAATCCACACAGCCAAAAGGAGTCTTCTTCTTTTCTTGATGTGATGTAATTTACAAAACCAAATGGGTCTTCTTATTTTCTTGATCCAATGTAATCCACAAAACCAAAGGGGTCCTCTTCTTTTCTTGATCCAATGTAATTTACAAAGCCTCTTCTTTTCTTGATCTGATATAATTTACAAACAGTATCTCTACTATGTGTTTAACCCCTCTCTCACCTTCAAGAGATTTAGGCATGCTTTAAAAACCCACCCATTTAGAGCTGCTTATTAACTCTCTAACTGCTTTTCATCCTTAGCAAAAAAAATGTTTAAAGGGACAGTATACTGTAAAATAGTTTTTCCCTTAATGTGTTTACAATTGCTTTTTTTACCAACTGCAGAGTAAAAAATGTATGAAAATTAGCTTTTTAAGGTTTATTTGTGTATATTAAAGCTCTGATTTTGTGTTTTGAAGCCACAACCTAATAAAATGGGTTGAGCTTGTAGGTATAATCAGATCTCATTACTTTATCACATTGTGCACATATACCTGCTTCTTTATCTTATATCTGTCCTTAAAACAATCACCAGTACTTTGAGAGAACAATGGAAAATCAACATTTTATTACCTTATCTCTGCTATATCGCACTGGGAGTGTAATTTCTTCTGCTGGCTGTGTTTACAAAGCTTATCTATAGCTGGTACGCGCGGCCACAAACTTTCAGAATAGGTGGGGATACCACATGCTAAATCAACAATTTAAAATGCCAATATAAGGGTAAAGGAGCTACTTGTAAACAATTTAATACACTCCAGCAGGTAAAGTGGATCATTGGGAACAAATTAAAGGGGAGAACATTTTTGAGTGAACTGTCCCTTTAACTGCTTTGACTCACTGCTGCAACTACACTGCGGCAACTACCATCCATTTGACGTTACCCCAAACCTTATGTCTCTGCACCCTGAGCCTGTAGACTGCAAGCTCTTTGGAGCAGGGCCCTACATCTCCTGTACTAACTTGTTTTTTTTTAGTCTGTTATGTATTTGTATCTTACCACAAATCTTTGTTTTTATATACCCTTATTTTTGGGCCCTTCGCTACGAACATTTTTGTGGCGCTTTACAAATAAATAATAATAGAGGTGCAGGGTTGCTAGTATAAAAATATTTTGACTGTAATGGCCTTTAAGGTCAGCATTTTTAGCTACTCACTCTTACTCTCACGGACTCAGCTACTCCCAACCCATGCTTCCATCTTACCATCACTTCCCTCTAATTTTATAGGCTCAATACAGGGAGTGCAGAATTATTAGGCAAATGAGTATTTTGACCACATCATCCTCTTTATGCATGTTGTCTTACTCCAAGCTGTATAGGCTCGAAAGCCTACTACCAATTAAGCATATTAGGTGATGTGCATCTCTGTAATGAGAAGGGGTGTGGTCTAATGACATCAACACCCTATATCAGGTGTGCATAATTATTAGGCAACTTCCTTTCCTTTGGCAAAATGGGTCAAAAGAAGGACTTGACAGGCTCAGAAAAGTAAAAAATAGTGAGATATCTTGGAGAGGGATGCAGCCCTCTTAAAATTGCAAAGCTTCTGAAGCGTGATCATCGAACAATCAAGCGTTTCATTCAAAATAGTCAACAGGGTCGCAAGAAGCGTGTGGAAAAACCAAGGCGCAAAATAACTGCCCATGAACTGAGAAAAGTCAAGCGTGCAGCTGCCAAGATGCCACTTGCCACCAGTTTGGCCATATTTCAGAGCTGCAACATCACTGGAGTGCCCAAAAGCACAAGGTGTGCAATACTCAGAGACATGGCCAAGGTAAGAAAGGCTGAAAGACGACCACCACTGAACAAGACACACAAGCTGAAACGTCATGACTGGGCCAAGAAATATCTCAAGACTGATTTTTCTAAGGTTTTATGGACTGATGAAATGAGAGTGAGTCTTGATGGGCCAGATGGATGGGCCCGTGGCTGGATTGGTAAAGGGCAGACAGCTCCAGTCCGACTCAGACGCCAGCAAGGTGGAGGTGGAGTACTGGTTTGGGCTGGTATCATCAAAGATGAGCTTGTGGGGCCTTTTCGGGTTGAGGATGGAGTCAAGCTCAACTCCCAGTCCTACTGCCAGTTTCTGGAAGACACCTTCTTCAAGCAGTGGTACAGGAAGAAGTCTGCATCCTTCAAGAAAAACATGATTTTCATGCAGGACAATGCTCCATCACACGCGTCCAAGTACTCCACAGCGTGGCTGGCAAGAAAGGGTATAAAAGAAGAAAATCTAATGACATGGCCTCCTTGTTCACCTGATCTGAACCCCATTGAGAACCTGTGGTCCATCATCAAATGTGAGATTTACAAGGAGGGAAAACAGTACACCTCTCTGAACAGTGTCTGGGAGGCTGTGGTTGTTGCTGCATGCAATGTTGATGGTGAACAGATAAAAACACTGACAGAATCCATGGATGGCAGGCTTTTGAGTGTCCTTGCAAAGAAAGGTGGCTATATTGGTCACTGATTTGTTTTTGTTTTGTTTTTGAATGTCAGAAATGTATATTTGTGAATGTTGAGATGTTATATTGGTTTCACTGGTAAAAATAAATAATTGAAATGGGTATATATTTGTTTTTTGTTAAGTTGCCTAATAATTATGCACAGTAATAGTCGCCTGCACACACAGATATCCCCCTAAAATAGCTATAACTAAAAACAAACTAAAAACTACTTCCAAAACTATTCAGCTTTGATATTAATGAGTTTTTTGGGTTCATTGAGAACATGGTTGTTGTTCAATAATAAAATTAATCCTCAAAAATACAACTTGCCTAATAATTCTGCACTCCCTGTATATTAAGCAGTGAATGCTGCTATTAGGCCCTTGAGGCTCGCTCATACTTTCTGCAATGTAAGAAACAGTGGTCATGCAGTAGCAGTCTAGCAGAATGACGATAATGTAAATTACTGTAAAACACGCATATGTATACTTAATACAAAAACAAATGAACCGTCTTATATAGTAGAAGTTGTGCATGTATCCCTGGTCCCTTTAGCACAGTGATAACAATAGGCAAGAAGTATAACATACAGAAATATCTGCAAAACCAGAGTACAGAATTCAGCAAAAACACAATCAAATTAAATCAAATATGACATTTTGTACTAAATAATGATCATTATTTAAATGTTAACGCTAAAAAATCTAGCTTGCCTTGAATTCCATATAGTTGATAGAATATTTATTATACATAGATGATCTGCCATTAACAACTGCTGACAATATGAATATAGAATAAAACTGGAATCCTAGAACATTTGAGTTCTCACTAGTTTAGACTAAAAAGATCTCACCTCAATTATTGTTATAAACACAGATATCTGAGTGCCAAGCTGCTTGACATATTGTGTATGATCAAGTACATTAGATGCCATTATTCATAGTAAAGTTATTTATTGCTGTATTCCTTGGACTAAAAGAATATTGTTATATTCTTTATTCTGACAGTTTACAGAAAACACAGAGTGCTGAGTGAGCAAGAAACTTATTTGTTTTTCTTCAAATCTCCTCATATAGATTATTAATATATATATTCTGCTCAGTATATATGCACATAATACTGTTCCATTTTTTTTTTCAGCACACATACATAAAGAGACATTGATTATTATTTATTATCGGTTATTTGTAGAGCGCCAACAGATTCCGCAGCGCTATAAACAAAGGGGGAGTACAACAAAACAATTATAGGGTAGAGGGCCCTGCCAAGAGTTGCACTGTTGTAGTCAGCTCTTAAGAAGGTGATCTACAAACAGCTGGACTCTTAGGCTTACATGCTAAGGGGGTTCAGGGGATTGCAGTGGAGGAGAGGAACTGGTATTAGGAAAGGTTAGCGTAGGTTGTATGCGTCCCTGAACAGTAGAGTCTTTAGGGAGCACTTGAAGCTTTTAAAACTAGAAGAGAGTCTTGTGGAGCGAGGCAGAGAGTTCCACAAGATGGGAGCCAGTCTGGAGAAGTCCTGTAAAAGGGAGTGTGATGAGGTGACAAGAGAGGAGGAGAGTAGGAGGTCATGAGTAGAGCGAAGGGGACGGGAGGGAGAGTATCTGGAGACAAGGTCTGAGATGTAGGGGGAAGCAGTGCAGTTGAGGGCTTTGTATGTAAGAGTGAGAGTTTTGTGTTTGATCCTAGAGGCAAGAGGAAGCCAGTGAAGGGATTGGCAGAGAGGCGCAGCAGATGAAGAGCGGCGTGTAAGGAAGATGAGTCTGGCAGAGGCATTCATTATGGATTGTAAAGGAGCTAGGTGGCAGGTGGGGAGACCAGAGAGGACAGAGTTGCAGTAATCAAGGCGGGAAAGAATGAGAGAGTGGATTAAAATCTTAGTTGTGTCTTGTGTAAGGAAGTGTCTAATTTTAGAGATGTTTTTAAGGTGGAAGCGGCAGGCTGTAGCCAAGGACTGAATGTGAGGAGTGAAGGAAAGATCTGAGTCAAATGTGACCCAGAGACATCGGGCATGCGGGGTAGGGGTAATGATGGAGTTGTCGACAGTTATAGAGATATTGGGGGTGGAGATTTTCGAAGAAGGGGGGAAAATGAGGAGCTCAGTTTTGGAGAGATTTAGCTTGAGGTAGTGAGAGGACATCCAGGAAGAGATGTGAGAAAGACAGTTAGTGACACGGGTTAGCAAGGTAGGAGATAGGTCTGGTGCAGAGAAGTAGATTTGGGTGTCATCGGCATACAAATGATATTGGAAACCGTGGGACTTAATTAGGGAACCTAGTGATGACGTATAGATTGAGAAGAGAAGGGGACCGAGGACAGAGCCTTGCGGTACTCCGACAGAAAGTGGTGACGGGGCAGAGGAGGCCCCAGAGAAGGCTACACTGAAACCCAAACATTTTATTTCATAATTCAGATAGAGAAAACAATTTCAAACAACTTTCTAATTTACTTCTATTATCTAATCTGTTTCTTTCTCTTGGAATCATTTGTTGAAGGAGCAGCAATGCACTACTGGTTTCTAACTGAACACATGGGTGAGCCAATCACAATCAATAGATATATATATGCAGGCACCAATCAACAGCTAGAACCTAGGTGCTCTGATGCCTCTGAGCTTGCCTAGATAAACCTTTCAGCAAAGGATAACAAGAGAAGGAAGCAAATTAAATAATAGAGGTAAATTGGAAAGTTGTTTAAAATTTTATTCTCTATCTGAATCATGAATGAAAATTTTTGGGTTTCATGTCCCTTTAAAGGGACATATAAGCAAAAATTAATGTTTTATGATTAAGATAGAGCACATATTTTTTTTCAGTTTGCTTCTATTGTCAAATGTTCTTCTTTATCTGCATAGCTCCTCCCAATAACAGTGTATCTACATATGCTGACAAACATGCATGTGCCTTCAGCACTATATATATCACTGTTACATATATAGACATACTTCTGCTATATTGTGCTCAAGACACATGCACACTTCTGAGACTACCTAGGTATGCTGTCATGGAAAGAGCTACATTTTAACAAAGACAACTAAAAATTTTCTTTATCAAATGTACTTCTTTTTATCAGTTTGAATCATAAAACTTTAAGTTTTGCCTTCCATGTCCCCCTAATAAACTAGAATTTAAACATGGAGATAGCAAATATAGAGATATTACTTTGATAAATGCACTTCTGTAAAATGTTTAATGATGTTTTGTTGTATTAATAGCACAGCACAATACACTTTTACAGGACAGTAAGGAAGTGTTTCTAATTAAACTACTCTTTCAGTTCATCATAATCTTATAATGTAATTAACTACATACTTATTAAAAATTGTTAGATTTAATGTATGCAGTACTGACCTAAGACTGGTGTGTGAATATATAGATGTAGATTTTATTAAACCATTCATTACTTTAATTAGGAAAAAGAAGCTAGCTTGCACTATCATACCTTTATTCCCTGAACAGCAGTAAACGGAATATGTTTCATACCAATTACAAACTGGAACCGAATTGTGAGATATAGGGGCCCATTTATCAAGCTCTGAACGGTGCTTGTGGGCCCGTGTTTCTGGCGAGTCTTCAGACTCGCCAGAAACACCAGTTATGAAGCAGCGGTCTAAAGACCGCTGCTCCATAACCGTGACCGCCTGCTCCGATGAGGCGGACAGGAATTGCCGGAATTCAAACCGATCGAGTACGATCGGGTTGATTGACACCTCCCTGCTGGTGGCCCATTGGCCGCGAGTCTGCAGGGGGCAGCGTTGCACCAGCAGCTCTTGTGAGCTGCTGGTGCAATGCTGAATACGGAGAGTGTATTGCTCTCCGCATTCAGCGAGGTCTTGCGGACCTGATCTGAAGTGTCGGATCAGGTCCACAAGACCTTTGATAAATAGGCCCCATAAACTAGCTATGGTAGCTATGATAGCTATAATTGTGATTGTAATTTGTTGAAAGGACAGTATAAATTTATATATATATATTTTTTTTTTTTTAAAGTATGTTAATGCTAAAGTTTATTATGTTAAAGGGTCATGAAACCCACATTTTTTTCTTTCATGAAATAGAAAGAGCATGTAATTTTAAACAACTATTTAATTTACTTCTATTATCTAATTTGATTCATTCTTTTGTTATCCTTTTCTGAAAGGCATATCCAGATAGGCTCAGTAGCTGCTGATTGGTGACTGCACATAAATGCCTCATGTGATTGGCTTGCCCATGTGCTTTATCTGCAACTTAAAGGGATAGTAAACCCCAAAAGGTTCTTTTATGATTCCGATAGAACACACAATTTTAAACAACTTTCCAATTTAATTCTATCATCAAATTTTCTTCATTCTCTTGTTATCCATTGCTGAAGAGACATCATTGCGCTACTGACAGGAAGCTGAAAATATCTATTTAGCCAATCACATGAGACAAATGTGTGCAGGCAACAATTAGCAGCAGCTCCCACTGGTGTATGATATGTGCGTATTAATTTTTTAACAAGGGATACTAAGAGAACGAAGAACATTTGAAAATAGAAGTGAATTTAAAAGTGTCTTAAAATGACATGCTCTCTCTGAATCATGCAAGTTTAATTTTGACTGTCCTATCCCTTTAATGACAAAGTTCTTTGTTCAACCAAAAACTCACAAATAAAGAGCTTGTTTATTGCAAAAACACTGTTTATACTGACAGGAAAAACTTTCATAAAGATACAAAAATGTATTACGATCTCCAAGAATTGTTATCAAGACAAAAATAAATTTGTTAAAATACTTGTTGAAAAAAGCATAATTGCTATACCAGCTATCACTGTTACAAAAGAAGCTTGTTACCACAATATTTTCCATACAAACAAGGAGGGGTGGGGATTAAACATTCTGACTTCTAAAAATGAGGCCCCTGCCACACATATACTTGTAGTATACTTGTGTAGTATGTGTGTGTAGTGTAAACATATATGGTGTAGACTGTAGTATGTGTATTGTATTTGTGTAATGTGTCTAGTGTGTGTGTGCAGTGTATATGTGGTTTGTGTATGCGGTGGGTGGCCGGACTGTTAGCCGACAGACATTTCGCCGACAGACATTTGGCAGACAAACATTTGGCCGATGGATAATAGTCCGACACAAAAGTGGCTGTCAGATAACAGTCCGGCCACGAGATAGGTAGATAGATAGATTTGAGAAAAAGAGAAAGAGAGAGAATGGCACTAGCACTACACTAATGTTAATACAGGGTTGCTCAAATTAGATTAGATTAATATGTGTTTGTGTACGTATATATTTATCTGTGCATATGCATATCTCTGTACACGCGTTCTAATCTGAATGTATATCAATCTTAATAGTGTGGCTTGTGATGAGCTGGGGTGCTTGTGCACAAGAACAACTTTTAATAGATAGATAGATTTGATAGATAGATTAGATAGATAAATAGATGCAATAGATAGATAGATAAATTTGATAGATAGATTCAATAGATAGATATATAAATAGATAGATTTGATAGATAGATAATTTCACAGACAGAGAATTACAAGATGTGCGGGCTGCAACCAATGGTTAAGTTCCCAGAGGTGGTTGCGGCGCCCGAGGGTCTGGTTAGAACAGAGCACTCCGGAGCGTATCTGCCCTCGGCTGAACTCGGAACATGCTTCAGCATTCTGTCCGTCGGCCAAATGTCTGTCGGACAGAATGCTGTCAGTCAAATGTCCGTCGGCATTTTGTCAGAGCACCATGTATTTGAACTTCCACTTGCATACTCAATCAATTTACTTCTAATTTTCCAATAAAATTTCAAAGATGATTAATTTATAAAATCCAATGTCATAAGCATCTGAAAGAAAGGATTTAACTCTAAAAATTCTGACAAACTTTAATTATAGCTGCAATACACACACACATAAAAAATATATCCTGCAATTAAATATAAATTGTTATTTTAATGGCACTTTCTATATTACATTTCACAATACAATAGCATAATATAGTGTAGTTTGGGTGTTTGATAGTAAACTACAGTCCTTGATTAGTTGAGAAGGATCATTAAAATGAATTAAAAGATTGTTGTACTATTTTAATTGCAATATATATATACAGTATCTCACACAAGTGAGTACACCCTCACATTTTTGTAAATATTTTATTATATCTTTTCATGTGACAACACTGAAGAAATTACACTTTTCTACAATGTAAATTAGTGAGTGTAGAGCCTGTATAACAGTGTAAATTTGCTGTCCCCTTAAAATAACTCAACACACAGCCATTAATGTTTAAACCGTTGGCAACAAAACTGAGTACACTCCTAAGTGGAAATGTCCAAATTGGGCCCATTTAGCCATTTTCCCTCCCCGGTGTCATGTGACTCATTAGTGTTACAAGGTTTCAGGTGTGAATGGGGAGCAGGTGTGTTAAATTTGGTGTTATCGCTCTCACACTCTCTCATACTGGTCACTAGAAGTTCAACATGGCACCTCATGGCAAAGAACTCTCTGAGGATCTGTAAAAAAGAATTGTTGCTCTACATAAACATGGCTTAGGCTATAAGAAGATTGCCAAGACCCTGAAACTGAGCTGCAGCACGATGGGCAAGAACATAAATCGGTTTCACAGGACAGGTTACACTCAGAACAGGCCTCGCCATGGTTGACCAAAGAAGTTGAGTGCAAGTGCTCAGCATCATATCCAGAGGTTGACTTTGGGAAATAGACTTATGAGTGCTGCCAGCATTGCTGCAGAGGTTGAAGGGGTGGGGGTTCAGCCTGTCAGTGCTCAGACCATACACCGCACACTGCATCAAATTGGTCTGCATGGCTGTCGTCTCAGAAGGAAGCTTCCTCTAAAGATGATGCACAAGAAAGCCAGCAAACAGTTTGCTGAAGACAAGCAGACTAAGGACATGGATTACTGGAACCATGTTCTGTGGTCTGATGAGACCAAGATAAACTTATTTGGTTCAGATGGTGTCAAACGTGTGTGGCGGCAACCAGGTCAGGAGTACAAAAACATGTGTGTCTTGCCTACAGTCAAGCATGGTGGTGGGAGTGTTATGGTCTGGGCCTGCATGAGTGCTGCCGACACTGGGGAGCTACAGTTCATTGAGGGAGCCATGAATGCCAACATGTACTGTGACATACTGAAGCAGAGTATGATCCCCTCCCGTCGGAGACTGGGCCGCAGGGCAGTATGTGAACATGATTATGACCCCAGAAACACCTCCAAGAGGACCACTGCCTTGCTAAAGAAGCCGAGGGTAAAGGTAATGGACTGGCCAAGAATGTCTCCAAACCTAAACCGTATTGAGCATCTGTGGGGCATCCTCAAACGGAAGGTGGGGGAGCGCAATGTCTCTAACATCCATCAGCTCCGTGATGTTGTCATGGATGAGTGGAAGAGGACTCCAGTGGCAACCTTTGAAGCTCTGGTGAACTCCATGCCCAAGAGGGTTAAGGCAGTGCTGGACAAAAAAATGGTGGCCACACAAAATATTGACACTTTGGGCCCAATTTGGACATTTCCACTTAGGGATGTACTCACGTTTGTTGCCAACGGTTTAGACATGAATGGCTGTGTGTTGAGTTTTTTTGAGGGGACAGCAAATTTACACTGTTGTACAGGCTGTACACTCACTACTTTACATTGTAGCAAAGTGTCATTTCTTCAGTGTTGTCACATGAAAAGATATAATAAAATTATTACAAAAATGTGAGGGTGTACTCACTTTTGTGAGATACTGTATATGCTGAGAGAAAGTGGGTAGTAAAAATTGATGTAAACATTTTTTTTAAATGCATCACTCATGCCATTTTTACTCCCTTTCCAGTTTAACAAATAGCTTTTCTGGCTGATCATAAACTATAGAAAATGGAGAGACAATTTATAAGTTAACTACTGATATTATCATATATTTTTGAAATTAACAGACTTATGCAGCAGAGAAATATTTGGTTCTTCTGAATTTTTTGGAACGAATTTTCCCAAAAATTAGATTTTCAGAATATTCGTCTGCTGCACTATTTGGTATTAGTTAGTCACTTTAGTTTTCCTTAAACAAATGTAAATGTTCCTTTGCTACAGGTGAAATACTTACCCTGTAGTTTTATACTTACCTCTAGCCACGATAATCCCCACCCTTCTTCACAGTGCCCCGAGCACGCTAATAACAGGCTTAGCACAGTGGACCCCAAAGGTCTTTCTGCTTTAATGCAGGCTCTAGGCTACACTCTGGAAAAGCTCTGAGCAGAAGTTTTGGGTTGGTATTAGCGCAGTTCTCCAGCACCCTAGAGGTAAATATATAACTCCTAAATGTAATTTAAAGAAAACTAATGAATACTGATACATTTTGACAGCATTTCTTAGTTTTCTTTAAATATAGTTGGTACATTTGTTTGGATATTTTTTTCGTGAAATATCTGTGTCTTTTTACTAATTCACATTCATAATGAAATCCAGAAACGAAAACGATTTTAAAAAATACCAATTTCTTTATTATATACTAATTAATAGATACAATTATAACCTAAAGAAAACATTTTTCTTCTACTAATATAATTACTGTTGTAAAATATTGATTTATTAACACCATGACATTAACATTTCTTCATCAAGTAGAGACTTTCCAATTTGCATCTTTATGCTTATTGAAGTCTGCCCTGAAACCATTAATGAAATTCAACAAAACATTGAACTTGAAATATAACATTGTTTACATACATGAAAGCCTTTGAATACTAGGCTGTAACCTAGACTAGGCTGTAACCTAGACTAAAAAGAAACAATTTAATAAACATATTAACCCCTTAGTGACCAGACCATTTTTAAAAATTTTTACCGTTAAGGACCAGGGCTGTTTTTTCATTTGTGCTGTGTTTAGCTGTAATTTTCCGCTTACTCATTTACTGTACCCACACATATTATATACCGTTTTTCTTGCCATTTGACCCCCAAAATCTGTTACACATCTACAACCACCATGCTAAATAGTTTCTAAATTTTGTCCTGCGTTTTGAAATACCCAATGTTTACATGTTCTTTGCTTTTTTTGCAAGTTATAGGGCAATAAATACAAGTAGCACTTCGCTATTTCCAAACCATTTTCAAAATTAGCGATAGTTACATTGTAACACCGATATCTGTCAGGAATCCCTGAATAACCCTTCACATGTATATATATTTTGTTTAGTAGATAACCCAAAGTATTTATCTAGGCCCATTTTGGTAAATTTCATGCCACCATTTCATTGTTAAATGCGATGAAATAAAAAGATTTTTTCACAAACTTTAGGTTTCTCACTGAAATTATTTACAAACAGCTTGTGCAATTATGGCAGAAATGGTTCTAAATGTTTCTCTGGTTTCCCCTTTGTTCAGAAATAGCAGACATATATGGCTTTGGCATTGCTTTTTGGTAATTAGAAGGCTGACAAATGTTGCTGTGCGCTACACTTGTATTATGCCCCGAGTGAAGGGGTTAATTAGTTAGCTTGAAGGTTTAATTTTAGCTTTAGTGTAGAGATCAGCCTCCTACCTGACACATCCCACCCCCTGATTCCTCCCTGACCCCTCTCAAACAGCTCTCTTCCCTCCCCTAGCCCCCAAAGGTCCCCCCCATCTTAAAGGACCAGTGAACACAGTATATTTGCATAATCAACAAATGCAAGATAACAAGACTATGCAATAGCACTTAGTCTGAACTTCAAATGAGTAGTAGATTTTTAAAAGTTATGCCTATTTCCACTACCCCTGTACCATGTGACAGCAATCAGCCAATCACAAATGCATACACGTGCCATGTGACAGCCATCAGCCAATCAAAAATGCATACACGCTTATTCTGTAAATTCTTGCACATGCTCAGTAGGAGCTGGTGACTTAAAAAAGTTTAAATATAAAAAGACTGTGCACATTTTGTTAATGGAAGTAAATTGTAAAGTTGTTTAAAATTGCATGCTCTATATGAATAATGAAAGTTTAATTTTGACTTGAGTGTCCCTTTAAGTACTGGCAGAAAGTCTGCTAGCATAAAAATAAAAGTTAAAAAAAAAAATATATATATATTATATATTTTCTGCAGTGTAGTATCCCCCCTTACCACCCAACCTCCGTGAACCTCCCCAAACAGCTCTCTAACCCTCCCCCCTCTACCTAATTTCTGCCATCTTAGGTACTGGCAGCTGTCTGCCAGTACCCAGTTTGCTCTAAATTATTGTAATTTTTCCAAAAAAATAAAAAACACCACTTTTTTCCATAGTGTAGCTGCCCCCCTCATTAGCATACCTCCTCCCAGATCTCTTTCCAGACATGGATCCCACATAGGATCCCCCTCTCCTCCTCCCCCCTCCTCCCTCCTTCCCACTCACTGCCGTTATGTAGCGTGGTGTAGCGGTCCCACCCACTCCCGCCCCCTTCACGCCCCCTTTCCGCCCTCCTCCAGGGAAAGGTCGCACACCCACCTCCCTCCGAGCCCTCACACGCCACCAACGATCGGCACCATCGCTGGCCGATGCAGAGGGGCCAAAGAGTGGTACGTCCTTGGTCGTTAAGGGGTTAAAGGGTCATTCCAGTCTAAATTTAATTACACATAGATAAATTACATTTTTTTAATAGAAAAATATTTGCAATATACATATAATGTCAAAAATGCTTCTAGTAAAAGTTATCAGTGTTTTAGTGTTAACATTTTTCTCTGCACGTGCATGAGAAGCATAACTAGATATTCTCAGAGCACCAGAATGTTGTATACTGCAGCTGCTCAGAGTGCCAGTGAGGCTTCATGTGCCAGTGAGTAATCATGTCAGCAATTAACAAATTGAGTCTGTGCCAGATGATACAGTGTATACCTAAATAAACTTTTGAAATAGCTTTAGCTTTTATAATAAGCATTTTTTGCTAATACATGTATAATATAAAAATGCTTCTATTTAAAACTGAAATAAATCCATGTGGATTTCAATTTTGGCTGGAGTGTCCCTTTAATAATCACACTGAAACATCATACAGAGTGAGTTTGAAATAGTTGTTTGATAAATACATCTAGATGTAAAATTCTTCATAAACTGTAAATGTTAAAGTGACAGTATGTTTTTTTATTTTTTATGTATAAATATCATTCATCACCAATTTTGTAAACACACAATTTACACAGTTTTGCAGATCAAGTGTTTGATCCAATTTGGAGAGGTTGCATGGTGAGAGCAATTTCACTATATGTATTATGAAGGTAGCCTCTCTAGAAGCATTTTACAAGAAAAGCACATACAATAAATAATGACAACATACTTTATTGCTTTATTATTTTCCTAAATGGAACCGTTTTAGTTCCTTAATTATTTTTTTTTACAGTTTGAAAAATAATTAACAATGAATCACCTTAAAGGGCCAGTAAACACAGTAGATTTGCATAATCTACAAATACAAGATAACAATACAATACAATAACATTTACTCTGAATTTTAAATGAGTAGTAGATTCTTTTCTAACACATTTCAAAGTTCTGTATATTTCCACTCCCCCTGTACCATGTGATAGCAATCAGCCAATCACAAATGCATATACGTATAGCCTGTGAATTCTTGCACATGCTCAGTAGGAGCTGGTGACTCAAAGTGTAAATATAAAAGGCTGTGCACATTTTTTTTAATGGAAGTAAATTTGAAAGTTGTTTAAAATTACATGCTGTATCTGAATCATGAAAATGTAATTTGACCTGAGTGTCCCTTTAACAATATGAAATATATTTGCTTATTTTTCTACATGACATCAAACTATTACACTTGTATTAATTTACTTCTACTATCAAATTTTTTTTGTTCTCTTGGTAACTTTTGTTGAAAACAACTCAGGAGCACTATATAACAGCCGTTTTGCTAGAATATTAACCATTTGCAAGAGCACTAGATGCCAGTACTATTTTTTGCCATGTAGTGTTCCAGACAAAAAGTTTTTGTACAAAGCGTGATTTAAATAAAAAAAACCCATAGGTAATTGTTAGCATCTGTGCTGTCAAAATGAGACTAAAATAATGATTGAAATATTCTTGGAGACAATTATATGGTTTGAATTTTTTTTATAAAGGTTTAATTTCATCCTTACTATTATTAAGTACTATGGCATATTATTTACTTATAATTTCCCATATTCTGTGAAATAAGATAGAATCTCCATACTGTGAAAATAACTATATAGTATTCAGCCTAAATCATTGGAAAATGAATATGCTAAACAGGCCCAGGTGCTGTAATTAGAGAAAAATGCACTTTTTTACCCAACCCAATTTTTCACATATGCTCCATATTGAGTGCTAGATTACAAGTGGAGCGCTAATCTATTGCATGCCCATAAACAACAAATGTGATAATTTGCTCTCCACTTGTACTCTGGCCTAAATTGGCTGAAAATTGACTTGAATTAAAATTCTTCTTAATTCACTAACATAATATATGAATTAAATATATTCCATTCCAGTAAATATCATGAATGACAAAAATAGCTAGATATAAATCTTGCAGAAGTTTCTGTTTGCTAACAAACAAATGAATTAAGGACGAGATTACAAGAAATCAATGGAGCACGAAAAATGGGGGAGGAAAACAAACCCAACATAAATTATTAATATTTCACGTTCCAATGTTCTTCACATAGAAGAATATGTTCTCTATATTCATAAATATATATTTATATATATATATATATATATATATATATATATATATATATATAAGATGTTTTTTGGGGAAAAAAATATATATATATATACTGTATATCTAGATAGATAGATGATTATATATAGATGAATATATAGTTATAGATGTAGAAATGTCTATTTAAAAATACTTAGAACATTTTTCCCCTATGGGAATATTTACAGTAAATACACAACCACTTTTTTAAATATGAATATAGTATAAATATGATTTTACATGTTTTCAGCTGTTTGGCGGTAAATGGTTCCAATGCTCATATATGTATTTTATGCCTTTTTTTCTAACACCTGAAACATCATATCTTTGAGTCCTTATAACTTTTTTATGCATTATTTTTTTAAAATAATTTTTATTAGATGGTGTTATTATGAGTGTAACTGTACTTTTAAATGCATTTGGATGTATTCCATGCAACTTTTTATTTCAGTGTAACAGTTAACCAGAGCTCTGAAGGTGCGCTATCCCGATATGCGTTCACTTTCAACTTGTAATACTTACATGCGCAAACAGCCGCAATATACCCCTTAACGCTTTTCGTCCACTTGTAATCTATCCCTACACGTGTAATACAAAGTGTACTTTATATACAGAATAAAATCTGGCTCTATACATGTGAACAGGTTAATACACCTATATATTTTGTTATTCCTTGGGATGTCAAGGGCAAAAAAAATCAGAAATCTCATGTAAATTGCAACATTATATCAAACCAAAAATGTTTTGGAAACGATGCTCTAGTAGAATTACATCTGTCCCTAAGGGAGAAATTCCTGAGCTTGTTCGTTATAAAGATGAAGAAACAAGTCTGATTGGCCAATAGACCCCTATATATCATCTATCTGTCTGTCTGTCCATCTGTCTATCTATCATCTATCTATCTATCTATCTATCTATCTATCTATCTATCTATCTATCTATCTATCTATCTATCTATCATCATCATCTATCTATCATCATCATCTATCTATCATCTTTTTCTCTGTTTCTCTCTCTATATATGTCTGTCTCTCTGTCTATCTATCTTGTGTGTTTTGCAATATCTCAAGTAATTTCAAATAATGCCACATTATTATGGGTTGTCTGAGTGTTCAACTTACAAAAACATAGTAGAAATTATGAAAAGAACACAATTCATATATATGTGATTTATTTTCAGAAAATAGGAAGCAATCACAGAATAACACTAGTTTAATACAGTAAGAGATTGCTGAGAGTTTTAAGAACACGTATATGGATTTAAAGAATATACAGAAAAACAAACAGATTTTGACAGATAATTGTCACAAGGCGCATCTAGTCTACTTATCTAAATTGTAGGCTTATATATACATACAAACATATACCATATGGCACCTTTTTTTTTTAATTCCCTTCCTGTATTTATTCCCACATGCACTATTGAAAACACATTCTATGTTTTATTTGAAACGTAAGTAGATTTAGCCGAATAGATCTTCTCAGCATTTGCTTTAGATAGTAGAAAACATAGAAAAACCCTGCAGAATCTTAAAGGGACGGCCAAGTCCCAAAAAAACTTTCATGATTCTAATAGGGCATGTAATTTTAAACAAATTTCCAATTTACTTTTATCACCGATTTTGCTTTGTTCTCTTGGTATTCGTAGTTGAAAGCTAAACCTAGGAGGTTCATATGCTTATACTAATTTCTTAGACTTTGAAGGCCGTCTCTATTCTGAAAGCATTTTGACAGTTTTTTACCACTAGAGGGCATTAGTTCATGTATTTCACATAGATAACATTGAGCTCATGCATGTGAATTTACCAAGGCGTGAGCACTGATTGGATAAAATGCAAGTCTGTCAAATTAACTGAAATAAGGAGGCAGTCTGTAGAGGCTTAGATACAAGGTAATTACAGAGGTAAAACGTGTATAATTATAACTGTGTTTGTTATGCAAAACTGGGGAATGTGTAATAAAGTGTTTTTCTATCTTTTTAAACAACAACAATTCTGGTGTTGACTGTCCCTTTAAGAGAAAAAAGGGAATTGTTAATGCAGTTGCTTAACTCCTTGAGTTAATAGTACTGCTGCATAAATAGCTGTATCTAAGTACTGAGAATAACCTGATGAAATATCTAAATATGACAACATTGATTGTGCTTGATAAATTCATTTGATCTGCAGAAGACCTTTGTCAACAACAATGTATCTGAAAGACAGGGTTTAACCATTGAGACAGAGAATTACAAAATGACTCTTGGCATTGTTCTTGATAAATATCTTACTTTCTTGTTAGGGATCATGTCTAGCTGTAATAATAATGTTACTCTTTGTAAAGATTAAAAGATGAGATCACATTATATCTAGTCACTGTCATGTGTATTAGCCGCCTGGTTATGTGATACTTATTCAGTATGACATTCTGAGGCACAGCTCTACAATGCAACATTTTTCTTAGTTTTTGGTATCAAAGTCTTAAAGGGCCACATCGCTGTCAGTTTTAATGTAACGTTAAACACTGAATATATATACAAATAGTATATGATAGAGAGTAGTGTGCAGTAGTGTCATTTTCACAAGATTAATAATTCAGGCAATAACATAAGACAATGATTCTGTCATATTTATTTTTCATTTACAGTTGCATTAGCTTTAATGGAAAATAAAAAAAATTTAATTTCACGTCTAGAAGGAATGGTCCTTATTTTTTTTTTTTCTGCATATGTTGTGAATGTGCATATGCCTATGCTTAATTTAGAAAATAGGTATTATTTAAATGCTGATTTAAAAATAGATCTGAGATTAATAATTGTGGCAGATAAGCAAAGCAGTGAGAAAAAAAAAACTGCGTTATGGTTTGTGTAGGCTTATGTAAGTAATTATAATTTTTATCTCTGTGTGTGTGTGTGCATGTCTCTCTCTCTCTCTCTCTCTCTCTCATGCTAATGTTCCTTCCACAGGGGCCTTCCCTTTGTACAGTATCTTGTGCTAAGTGTCTACACCTATTGGGGAAAACTGATGTATTAGGGAAGGTAATTGCAGTGGGGCATCATGTTTCAGGCTGGGTGAACAATTAGGTTTTAGTGTGGTTAGACAAGATAATGGTTGGGTTTAATGGTTATGGGGACATTTTATGTCAACATGAAAAATGTATTTAATACATTGGCTGTTAGGGGAATAATGTTGCAATGGAGTCCCTTGCTTGGCCACAGGTCTTTTATATGGACATATGAAATTTAATTTGAAATAGTAGAATATACTCTGTTCAATGAGTGGGCTTGTGTTCCTCTAGGATGCAGGCAAATTGCTGAAACAATGGTTATCATCTCCAACACTAACAAGCATTGAGATGTGGAGTAAAAGGAGTGCTCCTCTGGAAACCCTATTGCTCCATCTGTACCACCTTGATTAAAGGAAAGCTTTTCTATCAACGGAGGTGTAACTCGTCTCCATAGGATGCAGATGATCTCCATGGGGAAACAGATTACCATCTGAATAAACACTAGAGTGTTTTTTATGAAAAGGTCTATTTTGTAGCTCCTTTATCCTTTTCTAGTTCACACAGAGTAAAATTAGAGGTTTGTTTTAAAAGAGAGTTATTACTTCTTTCTAATATGTCATATGCCACAGTAGCATGCAGGTAAATACTGTTCTAATAGGTATCACTTGTATTATTAAGAATCAGAAACTATTTTTACAATGGGAGGGGACTCTTTTAGAGCTCCTTTGAGACACTATATTAGAATTAGAGGAGTTTCTATTTTTTATCTTATGGGGGGACAGGAGTTTGAAATTAGTCTATATCCCTTTAAGGAAAAGCCTTTTTTTCAATTGAAGACTCTCATATACCCCTAGGTAGCAGTCTATTATCATAAGAATTGCCATTTCTGTCTATGTTGGCACTTTTATGGTTCTGGTTTGAAGAGGACCCTATAAACCCTGATATAAACATCATAATGACCGCTCTTTTGAAAGAGGAGATCACCATTTTTCAATAGAGGAATAACACACCCAGATGGTTATAATGTGATCAACATGGCAACAGCAAGAACCTGATTGATCCATAAGCATGTCAAATGATATTGTAGTAGGTAGGACAGATACCCACTCCCCCCCAATGCAAAGAGAGGGACATAAGAAACCTTATTTGAAATACGTTATATTTTTATTTCTTATGCATGGTCAATACCAAAAAAATATGCCATGGGGGGCAGCTGACATTTAAAAAAGAGGCTATTATAATTCCCCATAATATATAATGTATAGAATGGAATAATTCAAAGAGGAGGGTAAGATCATGCAAAGAAAGAGTTGGACACAAGAAAAACTATAATAAACAGGTGTTTCACTGGCTTTTCTTTTAGGTTTAAACATTTTCACAGACCTTCATGGAATCAAAAGATCTGGCAAACAATTGATAGCATATTAATAATAATCAATGACCCTGAAGGCAGATTTTGTTGTTCATTTTAACCAATATCAGTTCATAACATATACAATTGCCATTTTCAAACCATATTTGTACATTTTATAATTAACATTTTGTAAATATGCAACTGTAAATGAATATTTAAATAAAAAAGTAGCATAGCAGATGAGGTTGAAAGACAGAAGTCCATCGAGTTCAACCTATACAGACCCTACCTGGTTTACAATAAAAATGCTACCAATTGATTTACATTAAAACAATTAGAAAGTTTACCCATTTAACACAGATAATCATATCCCTAAATTCTGTTTTTATTTATTTTATTTATAAATGCAGTTAAAACATTTTTAAACTATGTAAAGTATTGGCAGTCATTACCTGCTTAGGCAATCAGTTTCAAAATTGGAATGCTCTTATAGTGAAAAAACGCTTATGTTGTTGGAGATTAAATGTCATTTACTCTAGCCTTCAAGTGTGACCCCTTGTCACAGACAATTGCCTTGTAATAAACAGCACTTCTGCCAATTCTGTATATAGTCCTTGAATATATTTGTATAAATTAATCATATCAATGCTCAATCACCATTTTTCTAGAGTAAAAGACCAAGTTTGGATAACCTCTCCTAATAGTCTAAATCCTCCATTCCCCTTATTAATTTTGTGAGCTTTTTCTAATTCTGCAATGTCCTTTTTTTAAAATTGGTCCCCATAACTACACTCCATACTCAAAGTGAAGTCTTGCCAAGGATTTTATAGCAACAGAATTATGCTTTCCTCCCTTGCAGCTATGCCTCTTTTAATACATGCTAGTATCGTATTAGCCTTAGAAGCTGCTGCCTTGCATTATACACTTATTCTTAGCTTGTTATCCATAAGTCTGCCTAAATCCATTTCCTCCTCTTTTCTGCTGTCTCGTCTCATTTAATTGATGGACCGCCTACATATTTTTATTACCAAAATGTAGAACCTTTCATTTATCAGTAATAAATCTAGTTTCACAGTCTAAAACTGTGAGTTCAGTTATTTTTTTTAGACTAGTAAAAGACTATATAAACTGAGAATGTGCAAAAAATGTTGTTGTCTTGAGGAATTCAAATATACCAACGAGAGAAAGAGAGTAATATTAATGAAAAACTTATTTTAAATGTGGAAATTAACTTTGTTTCTAATAATTCTTTTGAACAATAGCCTTACAAAAGTATTGCTTAGTCCAACACAAAATGCATTAGTTTGTGGATCAATTTTTCCAGTGTATGTTTATATCGTCAAAATGTGAAAGAAAAGTAAATTTTTATATTTGAACACTTAGTTTATATGTCTTCATTCTATTTCTTTCTAGTAATGGATTTCAAACAGAATAGGAATGGGATGATTGAAACGTTGAATAAAGTCAAGGACTAAATACGTTTTTTTTACATATTGTAATAGGAAATGAGAAGGGTTGATAATTCAAGTAGCTTCTTAATGAGAAAAAGAATCAAGAAAGGATGAATACACATTAAACACTTAGCGCTGAAAGTCATCAAGTTGTTACTAAAGGCTACTGAGAAAACAGTCACTATTGCTACATGATTGTCTGCTTCAAAAACTGAGAATCCTGTTGTTCCTGAAGGATCTCATTCAAGTTTCAGGGAGGGTCTGGCTAATGAAAGCCTTGTCTGATAGAGCATGAGTTAACATCTCTGCGACTGAATTCTTTGAAATTTTCACTTAAAAAAGGATGAATGAATTCTAAACTTTACAACATTGCATGAAAACCAATTATTCAAACCATACTGAAGAATATTAAGTACCAACATAATAAAAAATCAGAGAAATACTTGGGGCATATTCTTTTAAGAAAAGCTAAATATTTATTTTTTGTTGCATAATTTAGTGAGTATTCTGGCTTTTAATAGGCTAGACTTAAATAAGACTTAAAGGGCCACTGTAAGTAAATATTTTCTATGCCTGTTACTAACTAACTACCCCAAATACGCTTTTTATCAATAGCATTTCATTAACATATCTCTACCGTATATCAGAAATCTTGTCTGCAAATTTAATTGTTTTTCAAACCCACTCCGTGGGTATCCTTTGCTCTGTACCAATCCGTTTACAATACCTAGGTTTCAAAATGGCGCTTTAAACACAATTTCATTGGTTTAAGTATTTTGAACATGCAGTGCTGAAAATAGTGGGCAGGATAATGTGACATCATCGGCGAATAAAAGATATAACTTTTATAACGTTATGAAACTTCGTTTTGGAGAAAATATAGGTCAGTAGGTTTTAATTAATGTTTATTAACTTTAATATGTTAGTTGTTTAGCTTAAAAATTATAACAGAAAGTAATCCTTTAACTATATACAATTTCAGTAGCATTACTATGAAGAACCGTTCTTATTATTGCTGGTGACAAAAACAACTAAGAAAGAGTGTATGAGGATCAAAAAAAAAATCTTGACTTGGATTTTAAAATATTTAATATTTTTTACAATTATAAGTAATATGTTCTGTGATCACAGACTGTAGAAATCAGAATTGTTTTTCTCTCCAGACTAACAGGCTAACTGAATTCCCAATTTCAAGGGACATAATACTCATATGCTAAATCACTTGAAAGTGATGCAGTATAACTGTAAAAAGTTGAAAATATCACATGGGCATCTCTATGTAAAGAAGGGAGATACTTTTCCACAACATTTCACAGTAAAGTAGCATGCTCTGTGATTCAGAGCTATTTGTTTACTGTGAAGTGCATGGTGAAAAAAACAGCAGCATCCAATTAACATAGACCTAGATTTGGAGTTTGGCGTTAGCCGTGAAAACCAGCGTTAGAGGCTCCTAACGCTGGTTTTAGGCTACCGCCGGTATTTGGAGTCACTCAAAATAGGGTCTAACGCTCACTTTTCAGCCGCGACTTTTCCATACCGCAGATCCCCTTACGTCAATTGCGTATCCTATCTTTTCAATGGGATTTTTCTAACTCCGGTATTTAGAGTCGTTTCTGAAGTGAGCGTTAGAAATCTAACGACAAAACTCCAGCCGCAGGAAAAAAGTCAGTAGTTAAGAGCTTTCTGGGCTAACGCCGGTTTCTAAAGCTCTTAACTACTGTACTCTAAAGTACACTAACACCCATAAACTACCTATGTACCCCTAAACCGAGGTCCCCCCACATCGCCGACACTCGAATAAATTTTTTTAACCCCTAATCTGCCGACCGCCACCTACGTTATCCTTATGTACCCCTAATCTGCTCCCCCTAACACCGCCGACCCCTGTATTATATTTATTAACCCCTAATCTGCCCCCCTCAACGTCGCCTCCATCTGCCTACACTTATTAACCCCTAATCTGCCGAGCGGACCTGAGCGCTACTATAATAAAGTTATTAACCCCTAATCCGCATCACTAACCCTATAATAAATAGTATTAACCCCTAATCTGCCCTCCCTAACATCGCCGACACCTAACTTCAATTATTAAATATATTCAATTATAATAAAACAACAAAGCCCCCCAAAATAAAAAATGCCCTACCCTATTCTAAATTACTAAAGTTAAAAGCTCTTTTACCTTACCAGCCCTGAACAGGGCCCTTTGCGGGGCATGCCCCAAGAAGTTCAGCTCTTTTGCCTGTAAAAAAAAAACATACAATACCCCCCCCCAACATTACAACCCACCACCCACATACCCCTAATCTAACCCAAACCCCCCTTAAATAAACCTAACACTAAGCCCCTGAAGATCATCCTACCTTGTCTTCACCTCACCAGGTATCACCGATCCGTCCTGGCTCCAAAATCTTCATCCAACCCAAGCAGGGGTTGGCGATCCATCATCCGGTGGCTGAAGAGGTCCAGAAGAGGCTCCAAAGTCTTCATCCTATCCGGGAAGAAGAGGCGATCCGGACCGGCAACCATCTTGATCCAAGCGGCATCTTCTATCTTCATCCGATGACGACCGGCTCCATCCTGAAGACCTCCACCGCGGACCCATCTTCTTCCGGCGACGTCCAACTGAAGAATGACGGTTCCTTTAAGGGACGTCATCCAAGATGGCGTCCCTCGAATTCCGATTGGCTGATAGGATTCTATCAGCCAATCGGAATTAAGGTACGAATATTCTGATTGGCTGATGGAATCAGCCAATCAGAATCAAGTTCAATCCGATTGGCTGATCCAATCAGCCAATCAGATTGAGCTCGCATTCTATTGGCTGATCGGAACAGCCAATAGAATGCGAGCTCAATCTGATTGGCTGATTGGATCAGCCAATCGGATTGAACTTGATTCTGATTGGTTGATTCCATCAGCCAATCAGAATATTCCTACCTTAATTCCGATTGTATTTAATTAATGTATTGATAGTGTAGTGTTAGGTTTAATTGTAGGTAATTGTAGGTATTTTATTTAATTAATTTAATGATAGTATGGTGTTAGGTTTAATTGTAACTTAGGTTAGGATTTATTTTACAGGTAATTTTGTAATTATTTTAACTAGGTAACTATTAAATAGTTCTTAACTATTTAATAGCTATTGTACCTCCACGGTGGAGGTACCTGCAGATTAGGGGTTAATAATTGAAGTTAGGTGTCGGCGATGTTAGGGAGGGCAGATTAGGGGTTAATACTATTTATTATAGGGTTAGTGAGGCGGATTAGGGGTTAATAAATTTATTATAATAGCGGTGCGGTCCACTCAGCAGATTAGGGGTTAATAAGTGTAGGCAGGTGGAGGCGACGTTGAGGGGGGCAGATTAGGGGTTAATAAATATAATATAGGGGTCGGCGGTGTTAGGGGCAGCAGATTAGGGGTACATAGGGATAATGTAAGTAGCGACGGTTTACGGAGCGGCAGATTAGGGGTTAAAAATAAAATGCAGGTGTCAGCGATAGCGGGGGCGGCAGAATAGGGGTTAATAAGTGTAAGGTTAGGGGTGTTTAGACTCGGGGTACATGTTAGAGTGTTAGGTGCAGACGTAGGAAGTGTTTCCCCATAGCAAACAATGGGGCTGCGTTAGGAGCTGAACGCGGCTTTTTTTGCAGGTGTTAGGTTTTTTTTCAGCTCAAACAGCCCCATTGTTTCCTATGGGGGAATCGTGCACGAGCACATTTTTGAGGCTGGCTGCTTGCGTAAGCAACTCTGGTATTGAGAGTTGAAGCTGCGTTAAAAATGCTCTACGCTCCTTTTTTGGAGCCTAGCGCAGCCTTTATGTGGACTCTCAATACAAGAGTTATTTTTATGGTGCGGCCAGAAAAAAGCCGGCGTTAGTTTTTCGGGTTGTTACCGACAAAACTCCAAATCTAGCCGATAATCAGTCCAGAGTTAGCACTTTGCTTTACTATGATCTCATGGAATTTAGTGACTGTGGTGCACATTCCAGATGCACACTCCTTTCAAGCCCTAGGACAAGCATCCTGATTTGATGTTTAAAGTCACTTTACTGTGGGATGGGGCTACTGAGGAAATTGCAAGGTAAAATATCATCCTTGTTTACAAAGAAAGGTTCATATTCATTTTTCTGTCAGCTCTTTACAGATATGCAGCTTCACTTTTACAACATTCAACATTTGGGTATCATGTTCCTTTCACTAAGAATTACTTCTTGAAATCACTTAACCACTAAACGACAGACATACCCTGTAAGTCGCATGTCCTTAAGCGTTTTTTGGCCCCGTAATAGCTTGGGTCACAGCGAGACGCACTATTGCAATTTGCCTCACTCCTAGAGGCATTGGCTACAGTGCAGAGAGTTGCACTATTCTACAAGAAAAATGGCAGGTGATGTACAGGGAATGTCAGCTGTCATTAAGGGTTAATGATGTCATGAGGAACAGTTCTAATATACCAACATTTTTATTTGATTACAATATAAACTCCTTCTTATAAGGCTGAAAATAGCATTTCAGTTATTTGCTCCAGGAATATGTCTACTGTAAGTAATTATATATTGGAACCTGTTCACAAAATGGCCACTTACGGTGTACTAAGTAATGTTTCACCCTCATAATTCTTGTATCATACTGCTGTTGCATTGTCTGTTTTAAATTGGAGGTATGATTCCTTAAGTTGTATCACCCAGAGTAAGTGGGCATAAAACACAGCACACATTTTGAGAATGTTTATTAGAAGTACAGTCCTTTTTATACCCTGAAGTGTCTAAACAATGCAATATGTTGAATGCATATGGCTGCTCTATTTTAACAAATAGTATTTTGTGCTGTACCACGAGATACAATGTCTGGCCCAGTAGCACTGTGCATTATATGAGTAAAATTATCATTATCATAGTTCTACCAGGAAACATGAGAAGTGTTGTAGCGACGTGTAAATGAGTGATTGGAATAATTACTATGGTTACAAACACTGACTCTCATGCCGTCCCTTAAAGTGTGATTTATCTTCAAAAGATGGTCTGTGATATTCTATGTGTAAGACTTAACATTGAATAGAAGTAGTCATCATTCAAGATAATGCAATAAAAATGGGTCCTATGAATATCTCAAGATACACCAATGCTGAGACTACATGTTGCACCAATATATCATTATTTTATAGAATAATAGAATACTTTCCTTAGTAGATGGCTGGAGTTTTATGTTTTCCCTTTTAAATATAGAGGCTGACTATATTAAGATACAACTCCTAAAAGCTAAAGTCTGCAGATACACACTGATTAGCAGCAAACGTTTGATAGAAAATATGTATTCCACTTTATCACTACATATTTTGAAGTTGACCCATATTAGAGTAGCGTAATTCAATTTGATATCTAAAATTACTTAACAATAATCAAGCTAACAGATTAGATTTTCAGGATATCTAAACTATAGCACAGATGATATAATTATTTGTGCAGTAATTGTAACTAACTAACCTGCTTTCACCTAAGGTTATTGTGATACTCTGGTTTGTTTTTGGTCTGGACTGGAAATGAAGGACCATACTCTAGTGAGAGTGAGAGCTTTCTACATAAAAATATGTGATGTTTGTCAGTGTGATCTACATATGCCCAGACTTTAAAGGGACATTAAACACTTTTAGAAGGTAATATAAAATTATAAATCGTATATTTAAATAAAGGTTACTTGTAAATGTATAAAAAACCTTTTCCTGTAATTCCATTCTGAAATTGTGAGCTTTTCAGTTAGAAATGGAAGTGCAGAACACTGTTATATTCCACAAAACCATTGGCTGCACACTCTATAGTGACCTATTTATAACTGTCTCTAATTGGCCACAGCAGAGAAATTAATCTAATTTACAACATTTCAGCTCCCATTGCTTTATAGACATTAAAACTTTACACCTATTTTGTCACTATTTAAACAACTAATGAAACTTTTTAAAATACATCTACATGTTATTCACAGATTAATCTTTCCTTTGAACGCATCATTCTATCTAGTGTTTATTACATTTTTAATGTCCCTTTAATTAATTTATTGCACCAAATCCAGATTTGCTCATTCTAAACACCTGGGCCTCCATTACATATGTAGTGTCGCCCGCAAAAGCCGGCGACAACGTTTTTTGCTTTGTTTTGGTATCACATATATGGCGTAGCATACAAGTTATGCCCGTATATTTCACCTGTCGCTCGCGATTTTTCGTGAATCGGTATCCAATATCCAGCACAAGGCCTTTCGTGGTGAAAATGGAGAAATCTTACTCCATTTTTACCTCACCATAAAAGGCAGCTGTAGCAGGCCTTGAGCTGAGTATGGGAGCACCGTAAGTCCCGAAAATGCCTGGAAAAATAAACTAACACCTAACGCATGCGCAATGTCTATCTACCTGTCAACCGCAATCCCCCACCGCAATAACTAATAAAGTGTATTAACCCCTAAACCGCCATAGCCCACATAGCCTATTAAATGTATTAACTCCTAATCTGCCGCCGCCAACGTCGCCGCCACTATAATAAAGTTATTAACCCCTAAGTCTAACCCTAACACCCCCTAACTTAAATATTATTTAAATAAATCTAAATAATATTACTATTATTAACTAAATTATTCATATTTAAAACTAAATACTTACCTATAAAATAAACCCTAAGATAGCTACAATATAATTAATAATTAAATTGTAACTATTTTAGGATTTATTTTTATTTTACAGGCAACTTTGTATTTATTTTAACTAGGTACAATAGCTATTAAATAGTTAATAACTATTTAATAGTTACCTAGTTAAAATAAATACAAATTTACCTGTAAAATAAATCCTAACCTAAGTTACAATTACACCTAACACTACACTATCATTAAATAAATTAAATGAATTAACTACAATTACCTAAAATTAAATACAATTAAATAAAATAAACTATAGTACAAAAAAACAAACACTAAATTACAGAAAATAAAAAAAATTACAAGAAGTTTAAACTAATTACACCTAATCTAAGCCCCCTAATAAAATAAAAAAGCCCCCAAAATAATAAAATTCCCTACCCTATTCTAAATTACAAATAGCCCTTAAAAGGGCTTTTTGGGGGGCATTGCCCCAAAGTAATCAGCTCTTTTACCTGTAAAAAAGAAATACAACCCCCCAACATTAAAACCCACCACCCACACACCCAACCTTACTCTAAAACCCACCCAATCCCCCCTTAAAAAAAAACTAACACTAACCCCTTGAAGATCACTCTACCTTTAGCCGCCTTCACCCAGCCGGGCAGAAGTCTTCATCCGATCCGGGCAGATATAATAATATATATAATATATAATATAACATTGTTGGTTATTCAAACCTGGGAAATGGGTAATAAAGGGCTTATCCGTCTTTTTAAATAATAATAATTTTCAATTGGACTATCCCTTTAATTGTTTGCACAAAATGCCATTCTTCTGCTTCAGGACACATATAACATAAGCTGTTTTAAGCTTGTAGTTATAGCAATATTCAACAAATTTCAGTTGCATTTTCTGAAATGTTACAGCTAGCAAAATAACTTATAGCACAGTTCATGAATGATGCACCAAAACGGCAATTTCATAACCTCTCCTACAAATGATGGCAGTGTGATAAATATTTTGCTTTGTTCACCTAGAAAGTGATATACCTAGAAAACATTGTGAATTAAAATTCAAACCACATAGAGACAATACCCAGAGCTCTAAAGCTTCTACAAACCATAAAAATTCTGAATTGCATTCAGCTTGACCCCAGGGATATCTTAGCATCTGCCGGAAAACTGTATAAGGGATGCAAATCTTATTGAGTGATTGCAGATTACTAAGAGTATTACTTAAACATGTGCTATAGAGCATGGAGTGCAAATTTAAAAATATTCAAATTATAATTTCATAATAGAAAATGAAAATCTATATTCATTCAATAAAGAAAGACAAATGAGAAGTGGTCTACGCTAGAAAATATAAAAATTTAAATAAGCAAACTATTCCCATTAGTTTGTTTTTTGTGGAGTTTTAGATTAAAACGTGTCTCATTAGAAGATCAGGAACTCAAAACAATCTGTTTTAATTAAAAAAAAGGGACATCAATGTGGCCAATTAATGTATTTTATCAAGCTCTCCTCTTCTTCAATTTGAATATAGCATGTAAATGAACCAATAATGGCCCAGATTACAACTGGCGCACTAATGATAATGTGGCTCACGATACGCATTATCACTGGGCCGCAATATAATTTGCGCAAAACTTGAAATTACAAGTTCATGGTAAATGCAATTTACCAGAGAAGGGATAGCGATGCCCACAACACTCTTGCACAACCTATTCTTTCAATGGATATCGTGAACATGTTCATTTTACGAGTTGAAATTTATAGTTTGTTCTCAAGCAAAAGCCAATATGGGATATAGCAAGGTGTTTGGCTGGAAAGGGCTCTTATGTATGTGTTTGTGTGTGTGTGTATATAAATATATATATATATACAGTATATATATATATATATATATATATATATATACATGTCTATATATGTGTATACATGTGTATTTATTTGTTTATGTGTGTCAATATGTATTTGCAGGCATATATATATATATACACATGTATCCACATATACACACATGTATATACACTTTTGAGCCATTTATAGTCGAATACCTTGAAACATGCAATATCATTTTTATTAAATTTTAAGAAAATTGACTGTGTTTTGGTTGGAAATACTTGAAATTGTTATGTTCTTTAAAGTTTTTAGTTTTAAAGTATATATTTTTATCTATCTATCTATCTATCTATCTATCTATCTATCTATATATATATATATAAATATATGTATATATTCATATACAGTAGATATATAGGTGTGTATATATATATATATATATATATATATATACACTCAACTGACAATTTATTAGGTACACCTTGCACCTTGGACCCCTTTTGCCTTCAGAACTGCCTTAATTCTTCATGGCATAGATTCAACAAGGTGTTGGAAACATTTCTCAGACATTTTGGTCCATATTGACATGGCAGTTGACAGTTGCTGCAGATTTGTCGACTGCACATCCATGATGCAAATCTCCCGTTCCACCACATCACCAAGGTGCTCTATTGGATTGAGATCTGGTGACTGTGGAGGCTATTGGAGTACAGTGAACTCATTGTCATGTTCAAGAAACCAGTTTGAGATGATTTGAGTTTTGTGACATGGTGCATTAGCCTGCTGGAAGTAGCCATCAGAAGATGGGTACACTGTAGTCATAAAGGGATGGACATGGTCAACAACAATACTCAGGTAGGCCGTGGCATTTTAACGATGCTCAATTGGTACTAAGAGGCCCAAAGTGTGCCAGGAAAATATCCCCCACACCATTACACCATCACCATCAGCCTGAACTGTTGATACAAGGCAGGATGGATCCATGCTTTCACATTGTTTACGCCAAATTCTGACCCTACCATCTGAATGTTGCAGCTGAAATTGAGACTCATCAGACCAGGCAACATTTTTCCAATCTTCTATTGTCCAATTCCAATGAGCCTGTGCGAATTGTAGCCGCAGTTTCCTGTTTTTATCTGAAAGGAGTGGCACCCGGTGTGGTCTTCTGCTGCTGTAGTCCATCTGCTTCAAGGTTCGATGAGTTGTGTGTTCAGAGATGGTATTCTGCATACCTTGGTTGTAACAAGTGGTTATTTGAGTTACTGTTGCCTTTCTATCATCTCGAACCAGTCTGCCCATTCTCCTCTAACCTCTGACATCAACAAGGCATTTTCTTCCACACAACTGCCACTCACGGGATATTTTCTCTTTTTCTGACCATTCTCTGTAAATCCTAGAGATGGTTGTGCGTAAAAATCCCAATAGATCAGCAGTTTTCAAAATACTCAGACTAACCGTCTGGCACCAACAACCAATGGCACATTCAAAGTCACTTAAATCCCCTTTCTTCCCCATTTTGATGCTCGGTTTGAACTTCAGCAAGTCGTCTTCACCCGTCTAGATGCCTAAATGCATTTAGTTCCACACAACTGCCACTCACTGGATATTTTCTCTTTTTCTGACCATTCTCTGTAAATCCTAGAGATGGTTGTGCGTAAAAATCCCAATAGATCAGCAGTTTTCAAAATACTCAGACTAACAGTCTGGCACCAACAACCAATGGCACATTTAAAGTCACTTAAATCCCCTTTCTTCCCCATTTTGATGCTCGGTTTGAACTTCAGCAAGTTGTCTTCACCCGTCTAGACGCCTAAATGCATTTAGTTGCTGCCATGTGATTGGCGGATTAGCAATTTGTGTTACCAAGCAATTGAACAGGTGTACCTAATTATGTGGCCGGTGAGTGTATATACACACACGCACACACACACACACACACACACATATATATATATATATATATATATATATATATATATATATATATATATAAATGTATTATTATTTTGTAGTGTGCCCCATAGAAGTCTATGGGTAGAAGAAGTTAACGCAGTCACAATATCCAAAGTCCTGATGTTAGCCTTTCACTCGAGTGATAACTTTTTACTTTCAACTTATAATGTGCATGCTAATGTTTTACTTTGAGCTCAGCATGCGGGCGGAAAAAAAATATGGCGTTCCACTTGTAATTTAGCCCAATATGTTTTTTTATTTTTTATGTTATAGTATCAAATTCTTCACACTGCAAATATCTGCAAAGTACAAGCTAGGGATGTGGATTTGTGACATTCAAATGCCACATTCAGCAATTTTCAGTTTTATTCTTGTGAAAGTTCTTGTGAAAGTGCAACACACTAAGATCTGGATTTGCACAGATCTTATTGTCTCTAGTAGAAGCAAAGAAAAGGGCGTCTGTATTGCTTCGGTGGCATACAAGTACAGTGATTTCTAAAATATGCTCACCTGAATGAAAAGAAAATCCAGTGTGGCCCATCATGTGAAGAGGTTAAACACCCCAGAGTTGCTACCAGTTTAGGCCTGGATCACAATCTTATCGATATTAGTTTCAGGTAACTCAGTTTAGCTTTGGGTCGATATGGGAAACATTTTTTTCAGGTCATCACAATTAAAATGCTTTTGGCCTCTAAAAGCAAAAAAATATTTTTGTTTGTTAAGTATTTGTCATTAAGTTTAAAACTAGGAATCCAACCAAAAAGGAAGCATACAATGGCCCTTAACAGCTCTAAAGTTTACATTACAGTTCTTTTAGATGAACACCTTTATACAGTGTGTAAGGGAAATACTTATTTACATGTGTAACATTAACCTATTGTAATTTAAATTCATTGGTAAACAAAATAAATGTCATTTGTATGTATAGAGGTATATTGGGTCAATTAGGCATGTTTAATATTTTAAAATGGATTATGCCTTTGTAACTGTAATATTTGGAAAGATGTTGAAATGGCCACAATTTTGAAAACCTTTTGAAAACTACAGAGAAAATGGATTTTGATCAGCAAGAAAATGTTGGCTTCATGTTTAAAATGAAGCTTTTTCTGTAAGCTGAAAACATACTTGCAGGTTTAAGAAACAGCCTTTAACCTGCTATTGTGATAGCGTTGAAATTAAAAATGCTATTTCCGGCCATACACCCGCCAAAAGAAGTGGCAGATGGATTAGAATTGACCCCTTAATTGATTGCTTAAATTATAAAATACTGTATGGCAAGAAGTCTTTAAACACATTATTTTTCCATGAACCTAGTAATTTTCAGGGTTTTCTTCCCAAAGGATGACTTTAACCATGTTTCACACTAGTATGTGATGTTGAATAGAATAAATTACAAATACAATTACATTACTGACTCTAGATAACTGTGTAGGCTTAAACACATAGGTAGTCACACTCAGGGTCATTGATAGCTTCAAGTTCAAACTGTGTTGATGTCTTTTTTTTTGTATTAGATGTACAGCCAAGAAATGTTAGTTTTGAAACAAAATTTCATTCTGAATATTCACGGAAATACGTTTCCCCAAATATTCGGTGGCTGCACTACTTGTTATTTGTTTTGTTTAAAACAAATACTGAATTTTTGCTAAACATTTACATTAGTTTTTGTTAAAACTAATGTAAATGTTTCAAAGCTACAGGTCAAAAGTTCACCTGTAGCTACAGTAGTTACCTGAATATGCTCTGGATAGCATGAATAGCACGCTAAGGTAAGTAACCCCTTAAAAAAAATGAACACCTAGATTAAAAGTTTTGCGTTAGAGGCTGTGCGGTGCTAACGAGCAGTTTATGCTCACCGCTCACTTACAGACAGCACTGGTATTACCAATTTTTACAAACCAGACAAGAAGTGAGCGTTGAGCAAAATTTTGCTCATTACCGCACTCCAATACCTGAAAAAAAGTCTAACACCTGCAAAAAAGCAGCGTAAAACTCCTTAATGCAGCCCCATTGATTCCTATGGGGAAACACATTTTATGTCTACACCTAATACCCTAACATGAACCCCCGAGTCTAAACACCCCTAATCTTACACTTATTAACCCCTAATCTGCTGCCCCCGACATCGCAAACACCTACATTATATTATTAACCCCTAATCTGCCGCTCCGGACACAGCCGACACCTACATTATACTTATGAACCCCTAATCTGCTGCCCCCAACATCACCGACACCTACATTATATTTATTAACCCCTAATCTGCCGCCCCCAATGTTGCCGCCACCTACCTACACTTATTAACCCCTAATCTGCGCCCCCAACGTCGCCGCCACTATAATAAACATATTAATCCCTAAGCCACCGCACTCCCGCCTTGCAATACTTTTGTATTTATTTTAGCTAGGTAGTTATTAAATAGTTAATAACTATTTAATAACTATTCTACCTAGTTAAAAAAATACAAACTTGCCTGTAAAATAAAAATAAACCCTAAGATAGATACAATGTAACTATTAGTTATATTGTAGCTAACAGGGTTTATTTTATAGGTAAGTATTTAGTTTTAAATAGGAATAATTTAGTTAATTATAGTAATTTTTATTTAGATTGTTTTAAATTATATTTAAGTTAGGGGGGTTAGGGTTAGACTTAGATTTAGGGGTTAATAACTTTAGTATAGTGGCGGTGACGTTGGGGCGGCATATTAGGGGTTAATAAATGTAGGTAGGTGTCGGCGATGTTAGGGATGGCAGATTAGGGGTTAATAATATTTAACTAATGTTTGCGAGTCGGTTTAGGGGTTAAAAGTAGTTTATGGGTGTTAGTGTACTTTTTAGCACTTTAGATAAGAGTTTTATGCTACGGCGTTGTAGTGTAAAACTCTTAATTACTGACTTTAGAATGCGTTACCAGTCTTGACAGGAGAGAGTCTACTGCTCACTTTTTGGCAGACTCGTAATTCCGGCGCTATGCAAGTCCCATTGAAAAAAGAGGATACGCAATATACGTAAGTGGATTTGCGGTATTTCCAAGTCTGGCCAAAAAAGTGAGCGGTACACCTGTACCTGCAAGACTCGTAATACCAGCGGGCGTTAAAAAGCAGCGTTAGGACCTCTTAACACTGCTTTTTAAGCCTAATGCACAACTCGTAATCTAGCCGTATGTAAACTAACGAATGCTGATAATTTTCATATTTTTTTATTTTCTTTAATTTTCATTGGTGCATTCATTCCGATATTCAGAAATCCGATCTTCTGAAAACGAATGTGCATCTCTAGTATTAGAAGGTACCTTTAAAATTGTTTAACAACAAAACTAAGTAAACTTAGTAAGTCATCTTCCATCTGTCCATCTCTAGAACTATACATGAGTCAGACTGCTCAGTTAAAATGTGGTAACATCAATATCACTACAACCAAGAACTGAACCCATAGTGATATAGATCTGAAGACATTGCGCATAGCACCCCCAAAAAATTGTAGTTGTTTTTATGAACAATGCTGGAAATACTATTTCAATGTACTTGTCAATGCAGAAGTAGAACAATTCACCATTTTATTCTGTATATATGTAAACTACAGAACCAATTTATTTCAAATTCTAATTAATATTCCAACTGGTCCAAGCCGAGCATGCAACTGTAGAAATATGTTTTGGAGAGGATTGTAATTTTTACTTAAGATTGAATTGCCTAAATTATTTTAAGCTGTTTCCTTATACAAACTTGGAATATGGCATAAACTCTGATTATGAAAATAAAAAGGGGAAACATAAAGCTGGAGTTCAGAAGAGAAAACTAAGACTGGATGCAAGCCTAGGTAATATAATTAGTTTTTTTCTTCATGTACTAGCATATTAACAACAAGGCAGCTACTTTGTGGTTTAATTGACCTAAATGTGACTATTCCTCAATGGAATCCCATCTGCCACGCTTTCTAATGTTCTAGCGTTGCCTAGCATCTAATTGCTTTTTTTCCGGTTTACTGTTCGCTGTTTTGCCCCTAAATGATGTCCATTAAAGCTTTTTGTTTCCTTTCCCTGCTTTATCAAAAAGACACAAACTATTCTTCAGATTTATATCTTTGATGGACTTATACACAAGTTAATCACATAACCAATGTTTTTCACCCTATTTGCACCTATGACAGCTATACTAGCTTCCTCATGCTTTATTGCATTTGCAAACACATACATATCTGATTAACAAGATGTTTTAGCTTCTAAGTGTAGCCATGGTTTCAGAACACAGAATGTAAGACATTAGGGAGAAGATAGCAAGTTTAACCTCACTTTACTGGTTTAAACAGGGGTGGGTCCTTAAGTAACGTTATCTATAAAATGACGCATTTATATTTGACATAAAATAACAATAAAAATCCAAGGTTACTAATATGCTTAAAATATTACAATAGTATTTGAATGAAAACAATTACTTATGTAAAGTTTAGAAAATGTCCTTTCTTTTGTGTAATGGATAATCCATGCTTGTTAAAATTGACAAATACTATAGATTTTTTTTATCATATTATATTACACATACAAATGTGAAAAAGTTAATCCTTACACATTATCTCCAAGCTTATATATATGAAAACGGTGTTTTTAAAGGTATACTAAACCTAATTTTTTTCTTTCATAATTCAGATTCAGAACAAACTTGTAAACAACTTTCTAATTTACTCATATTATCAATTTTTCTTCGTTCTCTTGCTTTCTTTATTTAAAAAGCAGGAATGTAAAGCTGAGGAGCCGCCCCATTTTAGATTCAGCACCATGGATAGCGCTTGCTTGTTGGTGGCTACTTTTAGCCACCAATAAGCAAGCATAACCCAGGTTCTGAAACAAAAATGGGCCAGTTCCTAAGCTTTACATTCCTGCTTTTTAAACAAAGAAAGCAAAAGAAAGAAGAAAATGTGATAATAGGAGTAAATTAGAAAGCTGCTTAACATTATATTCTCTATCTGAATCATTAAATAAATAAACTGGGTTTAGTATCTTTTTAAGTTCTATGTTTTGGCCAAAGCTTTTAATCTCACTTTTCCATGTTAGGGAAAAGCCTATAAGTGAGTCATGCTCTAATACATTAAAATATAGGATACCTTTCTAACCATGTGCACACTATTTATGCACATAATCTAATTGTATTTACAACCTATGTCAAACAACTGTAATTTAAACATTTAGGCTTCTAGGTATTACTGACTAAAGATATGCATTCAGTTTAACTAAACAAGTATTCAAAAAAAAAATCCACTAATTTAAAGCATTATGAACATATACTAACAAAATTCATTAGTATATATTTCTTATCCTTCAAATGAGGTTTTGCAAGGATAAATTCTTACCTATAGTGTGCTGGGGGCGTGCTAATTGGACCCTTCTTCACAGAGTCCAGGGCCTTGCTAATAGGATTAATGCAGCTTAATCCAGGAGCGTGCGCTAAAGGAGAAGAATTTACATTTTTTTATACATGCTTAAAGGGACACTAAAGTCAAAATTAAACTTTTATGATTCAGATAGAGCATGCAGTTCTAAGAGACTTTCCATTTTACTTCTATTATGAAAAGCTGTACATTCTTTTTATATACACACTTTTTGAGGCACTAGTTCCTACTGAGCATGTGCACAAGTTCATAGGGTATAAGTATTCTAATCTGTGATTGGTTGATGGCTGTCAGATGATACGGGGGGTGGCAAATGGAGAAAAGATACATTTATAAAAAAAAAAAATCTACTGTTTATTTGAAATAATAAGTGCTATTACATTGTCTATATAGTATGCACTTGTTAATAATGCAATTCTACTGGAACTATATTTAGTGGTCCTTTAAAGTGGAAATCTCTTACATTGTACATTATAATGCAAAAACTGCTCTAAATTATTAAGTCATGTAGGTTTTGCATTAATGACCTTAGATAATGAGGTGTTTAACCCCTGCAGCTAGCAAGCAGGACACATCTGGTGACTGGCTGAGTCATGCAATTTCTGCTGCTGATCGACTCATCAGCTCTGTCTTGCACATGCAAGGGTTAAACGCCTAGTTATCTATGCTGCAAAGAATTAGAGCATGCAATTTCTGTATTTGAATATTCCTTTAATAAAGGATAGAATTAAGAAGAAGTGAATACATTTGTAATAAAATCCAACTTTAAATACATTAAATCAGTATTAGCAATGCAAAAAATCTATGCTACCTACTAACTTCATGCACAAGGACACACTTAAAGGGACACTGAACCCAATTTTTTTCTTTCGTGATTTAGATAGAGCAGGCAATTTTAAGCAACTTTCTATTTTACTCCAATTATCAATTTTTCTTTGTTCTCTTGCTATCTTTATTTTAAAAAGAAGGCATCTAGATTTTTTTTTGGGTTCAGAACTCTAGACAGCAGTTTTTGATTAGTGGATGAATCTATCCACCAATCTGGAAGGACAACATAGGTTGTTCACCAAAAATGGGCTGGCATCTAAACTTACATTCTTGCATTTCAAATAAAGATACCAAGAGAATGAAGAAATTGATAATAGAAAGTTGCTTAAAATGTCATGCTCTATCTGAATCACGAAAGAAAATATTTCGGTACAGTTTCCCTTTAAAGGGCCATTGTGCTCAGCAGATAACATTCCATTGTAGTTAAAGGGATATAAAACAGCCTGCTTCATTGTTGTAATAAAAAAGGACTAAGCAGTAGACTTGTGCATTCAGATTTGTCAGAATATTGCCTAATTTGTGTATTTGTCTCACACCTGAATGAACAGCAGCCTGCACATATTAAAAGAATAACAAATGAATGTATTATTTTTTATTATTTTAATTTAAAAAAAAAAATGCAATATAAACATGTACAGCACAACCCTCACTGCAATAATCCACTATATTAACTCCTTAACCACCACCAGCCCCATCAAAATACACCCACTATACTATTTAACCCCTGAACTGCTACAACCACCATCACAATATAAACCCATACTCTATTAACACCTAAATCACCACAACCCCAATCACAATATATCCCCTACACTATTAACAGCTAAACTGCGACACCCTCCATTGCAATAAATACCCTAAACTAATTGATCCCTAAGCCACCACAACTCCCATCGCAATAACCCCCTACATATCCCTACACTATTAACGGCTAAACCATCATAACCTCCATCACACCATGAATCCCTATACCACCCCAACCCCCATTTTAATAAACTCCCTTCACTATTAACCCCATATCCCTTTAAATATGATTCAGGAACACCCATTAAGAAGGGCTAGTCTCTCTCTTTCACTCTCACCCCCACTGGGAGGTTAATTTCTTTTGTTTACATAGATTTTCTGTAGTCATTACTGCAGTACTGAAATTTTTAGTATAGCTGAGATTTCATCAGGAAAAATAGGTATTAAAAATGACAAAATAAAGGTAAAAAGAGCTATTTATAAATAATTGAATTACATTACAGCAGGTAAAACGGATCATTGTGAACACAGTAAAGAGAGGAGATGTTTACAGTACACTCAGGGTCAGCTCTAAGGGGGGGCATTGGGGGGCAATGCCCACCCAAATGGAATGCTGTGCCCCCCAGGGCAAAAAAAGTTATTTTAAAAGTGACGGAACGTCCAGGGTCCCAAATGTCGCATAAACCATTTGCAGCCACTGGACCCTGGAGATCCGCCACTTAGAGGGCCCAGCTAGTCTCTTTACTCTCCTCTATTTACAACCAGATAACAAATAAAGTTGCATTTCCCTGCTGGTGCTCTCACAGTTAACCTAAGACTTGCACTGCCCCTCCTCCTGCTAGCCAACTTACTACAGAGCTGAAGTGAGATGATGACATCATCAGACCTCTGCAGGAAGTGCTGGGAAAAGCTAACAGTCAGCGAGAGGGAAGGCAGAAGTAAGTTTGTAAAAACACAGCCGTATAACCAATGTGTGTGTGAGAGTAGTATCCCTTCCCTATTGTGCTTTATATCCTGGCAGCCACAGATAAAGAAGCAAATTGGGGATTCCTTGGTTTCCCCACTGCAGGTCACACAAAACAAGTGTGTATTGTGCCTGCTTTATCTGCAGTGATCAGTGTAAAATGTGTGTCAGATTATAGGAGCTTAATAAACACACTTCACATGTAACTGTGGGACAATGAGTGAAATAGCCTTATGTTTATTATTTACATGTTTCAAAACATCTCCTATTTGTCCCCAAGGTTGTTTTAATATATATATATATATATATATATATATATATATATATATATATATATATATATATATTGTTTGTGTGTGTATATATATATATATATATATATATATATATATATATATATATATATATATATATGTGTGTGTGTATATACATATATACTGTGTGTATGTGTGTCAATGTTCTTAACCATGTTCTCAATGAACCCAAAAAACTAATTAATATCAAAGCTGAATAGTTTTGGAAGTAGTTTTTAGTTTGTTTTTAGTTATAGCTATTTTAGGGGGATATCTGTGTGTGCAGGTGACTATTACTGTGCATAATTATTAGGCAACTTAACAAAAAACAAATATATACCCATTTCAATTATTTATTTTTACCAGTGAAACCAATATAACATCTCAACATTCACAAATATACATTTCTGACATTCAAAAACAAAACAAAAACAAATCAGTGACCAATATAGCCACCTTTCTTTGCAAGGACACTCAAAAGCCTGCCATCCATGGATTCTGTCAGTGTTTTGATCTGTTCACCATCAACATTGCGTGCAGCAGCAACTACAGCCTCCCAGACACTGTTCAGAGAGGTGTACTGTTTTCCCTCCTTGTAAATCTCACATTTGATGATGGACCACAGGTTCTCAATGGGGTTCAGATCAGGTGAACAAGGAGGCCATGTCATTAGATTTTCTTCTTTTATACCCTTTCTTGCCAGCCATGCTGTGGAGTACTTGGACGCGTGTGATGGAGCATTGTCCTGCATGAAAATCATGTTTTTCTTGAAGGATGCAGACTTCTTCCTGTACCACTGCTTGAAGAAGGTGTCTTCCAGAAACTGGCAGTAGGACTGGGAGTTGAGCTTGACTCCATCCTCAACCCGAAAAGGCCCCACAAGCTCATCTTTGATGATACAGCCCAAACCAGTACTCCACCTCCACCTTGCTGGCGTCTGAGTCGGACTGGAGCTCTCTGCCCTTTACCAATCCAGCCACGGGCCCATCCATCTGGCCCATCAAGACTCACTCTCATTTCATCAGTCCATAAAACCTTAGAAAAAGATATTTCTTGGCCCAGTCTTGACGTTTCAGCTTGTGTGTCTTGTTCAGTGGTGGTCGTCTTTCAGCCTTTCTTACCTTGGCCATGTCTCTGAGTATTGCACACCTTGTGCTTTTGGGCACTCCAGTGATGTTGCAGCTCTGAAATATGGCCAAACTGGTGGCAAGTGGCATCTTGGCAGCTGCACGCTTGACTTTTCTCAGTTCATGGGCAGTTATTTTGCGCCTTGGTTTTTCCACACGCTTCTTGCGACCCTGTTGACTATTTTGAATGAAACGCTTGATTGTTCGATGATCACGCTTCAGAAGCTTTGCAATTTTAAGAGTGCTGCATCCCTCTGCAAGATATCTCACTATTTTTGACTTTTCTGAGCCTGTCAAGTCCTTCTTTTGACCCATTTTTCCAAAGGAAAGGAAGTTGCCTAATAATTATGCACACCTGATATAGGGTGTTGATGTCATTAGACCACACCCCTTCTCATTACAGAGATGCACATCACCTAATATGCTTAATTGGTAGTAGGCTTTCAAGCCTATACAGATTGGAGTAAGACAACATGCATAAAGAAGATGATGTGGTCAAAATACTCATTTGCCTAATAATTCTGCACACAGTGTATATATATAATTTGTGTGTATATACATACTGTATATACTGTGTGTGCTGTAAATATCATTAATAATATCTGTACAAGTAAGTACTGCTTGGCACTCAAACTTATTGTCACGTAAAAGCTTATTTGATCATTAGTATGGTCATTGGTAGAGCTACACATGCAAACAGTGTCCACTGGCTGTGTCATATGTGGGAGACATTCCTGAGATATGACAAATGTAACCCCTGCACTGCCATACATCTGGTAAATGTAACTGCTGCGGCACTGCCAGACATCTTATAAATGTAACCCCTACACTCCTTGAGATATGACACATGTAACCGCTGCACTTCCAGAAATATAAACAAATCTAACTCCTGCACAGCCAGAGATCTGATAAATGTAACCACTGGACTGCCACAGTAGGTCTGCTCTTATTTTGACTCTCATACATGCTTTTTAAACGCGTGCCCCCTCGTGAAAAAAAAATGCCCCCCCATTTCATTCGTTCTGGAGCCGACCCTGAGTACACTGTTGCTTTAATTATTTAGTCAAATCTAGGGCTCCATAAAGACATTAGAAGCAGCTCAAATGGGATACAAACATTTACACTTTACACTTCGGCCAATATTTGTTAAGAAGATTTTTTAGAATTAGGGCCAGATTACAAATGTAGTACTAGTGCTAACATTTGCGTGAGACTGATATCGAGTTTATCTAGTTTGTTTACGTGCGTCAGAAGTAGCCTGCGTATTACAAGTTAAAAATAAACGTGTTTGCTCGAGCGCAATTTAGTTTAATGCATGTCCGGTTAGCGCTACGGAAGAGCTCTGGTTAACTGCTACGCAAGAATAAAAAGTTGCACAAAAAACATAAAAATACATTAAAAAGTACAGTTACACTCATAATAACACTATCTAAAACAAATTATTGAAACAAATTGCAATAAAAAGTTATAAGGGCTCAAAGATATGAGGTCTCAGGTGTTAGAAAAAAGGCAGGCAAAGAGCTTTAGCATAGAGATACATATATATATATATATATATATATATATATATATATATATATATATATATATATATATATATACATATACACATACAGGAATATATATATATATATATATATATATATACAGTATATATATATATATATATATATAAATATATATGTTTGTGTGTGTGTAAATATGTATATGTATGTTTGTACATATTTCAATATGCATTCTGTTTTGCCAGTGGTGTTGTGTGCGGCTGCTAGTCGCCGTTGTGAGTTGTTCATCTGTCTTGATGAAGGCTTCTATGTAAACCGAAACGTCGACCTATCCTTATGACTTTCTAATGTTGTTGTTATAAACAATAAACTAACTTTGATGTATATAAATCCTGAGAGTGCCCTCCCTTTCCTAGCTCTTATCTACAATCCATTGAGGATTGCACCCAGGTGCTTCATTATTAGTTGAAGCTGGAGTGCTAATTGGATATTATATATATATATATATATATATATATATATATATATATATATATATATATATATATATACACATACAGGAATATATATATATATATATATATATATATATATATATATATATATATATACAGTATATATATATATAAATATATGTGTGTGTGTGTAAATATGTATATGTATGTGTGTACATATTTCAATATGTATTTTAATACATGACTACTGAAATTGTGAACAACTTTTACTTGAAAACCTTTTTAACATTTCATTTCATAATGGCACTACAGACCAAGCCACTATTTGACAATTCATAACATGTGAATATCCAACATTACAATTAAAGCCCCCCTTTTTAATTTTAACATAAATCATACCTCTAACTATAAACAGTTAAATATGTGTAAAATATGTTTATCTATATAATGGACTAAAAGTTTAACCTTATGACTCAAACAACAAAACAAACAGATTAACCATGCACATATCAAAAATACTGGGAAAAATGTTTCTTCTGATGGATAAATGTAACTGCCAAAAGTCAAAACCCATCAAGAGTCTCCAATTGCCTTAAACTATATTATCTTCTAAGGTTTACGCAGCATTTTTAAAAACCTTTTGGTTACTCAATGTTGTAAAACATCAGATTGTGCCGGCACCCAATAAGGATTAAAATAGATTTCTTTCCTAAGATATGGAGAGTCCACGACGTCATTCAATTACTAGTGGGAATATCATTCCTGGCCAGCTGGAGGAGGCAAAGAACACCACAGCCGAGCTGTTAAGTGTCACTCCCCTACCCATAACTCCCAGTCATTCTCTTTATCTCTGTCAATGGAGGAGGTGAAGGTTGGTGTCTGAAGCAAGGATTTGGGTTTAGCTGAGTCCACGTTAATTTCTTCTGTAGAGTAGTGGTGACTTTTAAGCAATTAGGAAGTTTTGAGGTAGTCCTTGCTTTGTTTCCTAACACATTGCTGCCCATGGTACAGAAAGCCAGAGTTGGTTACTCTGTTCTTTCTTTTTCTACATGTCTCTGTAAGGAGTATGTGTCCTTTCACGCCTTCTGAGCTGTCTTCCTGCCGGACAGCTAGACTGCAGGTAAATGCTTTTGTCTTTTCGGTCTTGGAGACTTGCACTTCAGAAGAATATGTCATATGCAGTAGATGGGGACATTTTTAAAATCCTTTATACAGGATTTTCTTTAGCAGTGGGCAGGCACATTATGTATGTTGAGACTAGGGGTTAATCTTCTCTTTATTGGGACGTTTTTCCTCTTTGGGCTAATTTTGATGAAATACTTTACTAGTATGTGTGTGGCTTATGTTTTATACAGGGATTTATGTATACACTTAAAATTTGTCAGTTGGTTTTCTTTGCTTGCTTAGCTAGAACAAGCTAACTGACAAACTGCTTGAATATGAAACCAGCTGCAGCTACTTGCATCTTATGTTGTAGGCAGAGGGAAACGCACGCCTTTTACTGCGTAGTTTCCGCTCTCTGCTGGTCATGTGATTTCTCTCTGCTGTCGAATATTCACGGAGCGCAGCTGTGTCATTGAATTTCAGTCTCTTCAGTGTCGATCTACTATACGATCATTTTAGAGACTTCTGGCAGCCAAATTGTGGTATTAAAAATTCTTAAAGTGACAGTGTATTTAAAAAATTTCTACAATTTGGGGAATTTTTTATTTATTATTATGAACATAGACAAAGACTCTGTGTTTTTTGACAAATGCTTGTTATGCCTAGAGGCACACATTGTTTTGCCTATGCAATTCTGTGCTGCATGCTTGGCTAGAACGCTTCAATTTAAAGATAAATTGTTGCCCTCTGAGCCCAATGTCTCTCAGGATGATGCTGTTCACAATGCCACAGCTGTCTCCTCAAATGTCCCAAGCCTCTATGGCGTCACATACAGTGCCCTGCAGTTCCTCTCAGCCTCTTGGAGGAGTTTATTTGCCTGCAGATTTTGCTGCACAGGTATCTTCTGTGGTATCTGTGGCATTATTTGCTTTTCCTATGCCGGGAAAACGCAAGAAGAAAATTAGATATTCAGATAGTAAGGTTTCTGTTCCACCTACTGCTACGCAGGTTGCCCTCCCTTATAAGTCTGATGAGGAGGATACGCCGGTAGCCTCTGAGGGTAAAATCTCAGATTCGGACAGCATTATTCCTTCATCTGATACTAAAGAAGTAAACTTCATATTTAAGCTTGAACACCTTCGTGTACTGTTGAGGTATTGGCTACTTTGGATGACTCCGATACTTCTGTCGTTTTCAACCCTAAGAAGTCTAGTAAAATTAATAAATACTATGATATTCCTTCCTCTGTGGAAGTTTTTCCTGTCCCAGACTGTGTGACGGAGATTATTTCACAGGAATAGAAGAAGCCAGGAAAGCTTTTCTCCCAGTCTCCCGTATTTAAAAAGATGTTTCCTGTTGCTGACTCCATTGAAGATTCTTGGCGCATGGGGCTTAAAGTAGAAGGGGCTATTTCTACTCTGGCTAAGAGAGCTACGACCCCTATAGAGGATAGCTGCTCCTTTAAGGATCCCATGGACAAAAAGCTGGAAGCTTATTTGAAGAAGATATATGTTCATCAAGGTCTTCAATGGCAACCTGCCACCTACAGTAGCAAGTGTGTCATCTTATTGGTGTGAAGCCTTGTCTGAATCAATTTTAGTAGAGACTCCATTGGAGGAGATATAAGATAGGATTAAGGCTCTCAAACTAGCCAATTCCTTTATTTCTGATGCTAACATGCAAGTTATTAGACTGGGAGCCAAGATGTCTGCTTTCACTGTCCTAGCACGCAGGGCATTGTGGCTAAAATCTTGTTCAGCTAATGTTACCTCTAAGTCCAAGCTTCTGGCACTTCCTTACAAGGGGAAGACCTTGTTCGGATCTGGTCTGGCAGAAATAATTTTTGATATTATGGGTGGAAAAGTGTCTTTTCTTCCGCAAGATATGAAGAACAGACTCAAACGGCGTCAAAGTAATTTTTGTTCCTTTTGTAACTTCAAAGGTCAAAAGTCTTCCTCTCCCTCTTCCAAGCAGGAGCAGTCCAAGTCTTCTTGCCCAATTAGTCTTGGAATAAGGGGACGCAATCAAAGAAACCCTGAGTCTAAGTCAGCATGAAGGGTCGGCCCCCGGTCCGGGTTCAGATCAAGTGGGGGGCAGACTTTCCCTGTTTTGTCAAGCGTGGAGACGAGATGTCTCAGATCCTTGGACTGTGGACATAGTATCTCAGGGTTACAAAATAGAATTCAAAACTTTCCCTCCCAGGTGCAGATTCCACCTCTTAAGATTATCTGCAGACCAGGTAAAAAGAGAGGCATTCTTGAACTGTGTTCAGGATATTTCCTCCCTGGGAGTGATTGTTCCAGTTCCAGTAAGGGAAAAGGGTCTAGGATTCTATCCAGATCTGTTCATGGTTTCCAAAAAAGAGGGAACTTTTCGACCCATTTTAGACATAAAGCTCCTGTACAAGTTTCTTAGGGTACCGTCCTTCAAAATGAAAACCATTCGTTCCATTCTTCCTTTGGTCCAAGAGGGTCAGTTCATGATGACCATAGACCTGAACGACGTGTATCTTCATGTTCACTTCCACAGGGATCATCACAAATTCCTGAGATTCGCCTTTCAAGACAAACACTTTCAGTTTTTGGCTCTTCCGTTTGGCCTTGCCACAGCTCCCAGAATTTTCTCAAAGGTTCTGGGGGCTCTCTTGGCAGTGATCAGGTCTTGGAAAAATTGCAGTGGTGCCATACCTGGACGACATATTGGTTCAGGCGCCATTGAATGTTCACTTCTGTCTAAGCGTGGATATTCTAAATCAGTCATTGAGACCATGATCCAGGCTTGCAAGCCTGTTAATCGAAAAATTTACCATAAGGTATGGCGTAAATAACTTTATTGGTATGCATCTAAGGGCTACACCTGGAGTAGGGTCAGGATTCTTAGAATTTTGTCTTTTCTCCAGGAAGTTCTGGAGAAAGTTTTGTCAGTCAGTTCTCTAAAAGGTCAGATTTCTGCATTATCTATTTTGTTCAATCTTTTTGTCAGGCCCTGGTCAGAATCAGGCCTGTGTTTAAACCTGTTGCTCCTCCTTGGAGCCTTAATCATGCACTTAAAGTTTTGCAGAAGGCTCCGTTTGAGCCAATGCATTCCATAGATATTATGTTGCTATCTTGAAAGGTTTTGTTTCTTACTGCTATCTCTTCTGCTCGGAGAGTTTTCAGAACTCTCGGCTTTGCAGTATGATTTGCCTTATCTTATCTTTCATGTGGATAATGCTGTTCTTCATTCTAAATTGGAGTTTCTTCCTAAAGTGGTTTCGGATAGAAATATTAATCAGGAAAATGTTTTTCCATATCTCTGTCCCAAGCTTTCTTCTCATAAAGAACGTCTGTTGCACAACTTGGATGTTGTGCGTGCTCTAAAATTCTACCTACAGGCGACTAAGAATTTTCGCCAGTCTTCTGCCCTGTTTGTTTGTTTCTCAGGAAAGCCCTCCTGATTACCTCTGGCAGAGAAGTATGATTTGTTTTGCTTATGAGACTGCTGGACAGCAGCCTCCTGAGAGAATTACATCTCATTCTACTTGGGCTGTCTTCTCTTCTTGGGCTTTCAAAGATGAAGCTTCTGTGGAACAGCTTTGCAAAGCTGCAACTTGGTCCTCTCTCCATAGTTTTTCAAAATTTTACAAATGTGATACTTTTGCCTCAGCTGAGGCCTTTTCTGGGAGAAAGGTTCTGCAAGCGGTGGTGCCTTCTGTTAAGGTCTGCCTGTCTTGTTCTCCCTCCCTGTTCATTCTGTGTCCACTAGCTTGGGTATTGGTTCCCACTAGTGATTGAATGACGTTGTGGACTCTACATATCTTAGGAAAGAAAACTAAATTGATGCTTACCTGATAAATTTCTTTCTTTCCGGATATAGAGAGTCCACGACCCCACCCTTTATTAAAACAGTTATTTTTTACTAAACCTCAGGCACCTCTACACCTTTGTGCTATTCTTTTTCCATTTCCCTTTGGTAGAATGACTGGGGGTTATGGGTAGGGGAGTGACACTTAACAGCTTTGCTGTGGTGCTCTTTGCCTCGTCCTGCTGGCCAGGATTGATATTCCTACTAGTAATTGAAACCTTACAATTGCATGTTCTTTCTAATCCATGAAAGTTTTTAATATTTTCTTTTTTGTCTCTTTAACAACACTGAAAAATATTTTTGGAATATTGTTTTTATTATTATTTGGACAGAGTTTTTTTTTAATTGCTAAACAATCCCAATGATAGTAGTAAAAATATTTAGAAGTAAGTTTTGCATTCATGACATGGGTAAAAGTATTCAATTGAGGTTATCCACAATAAGGGGATGGCAGAAACAGAAATTGAATCAAATAAGCCATGTGACCTAATTTATATCCAGATGAATAAGACAAAGGTTTTCTAGGGAGAGGTGGGTAAAATAGGTCAAAAGAGAGATAGTTTTCCTTTAATTTACAACAGATAATCTGTTTTATATTTAGAAAGTTTATAAAATGAACAAAAGTCTTCCTTTTATCCTCAGAAATATTAAGTTGCTGAATGAAAAATAGTGCATGTTTAAAGCTACCTCTAGTCTATTGGATGAAATTATTTTGAACAGGATTTAAAGAAATGTGTTTATGCACAGTATGAAAAATCAGATTTCCAAGAAACCAACCTAACGTCTTATTAAGCTCTAGGGGAAATGGGTGGATTGCTGAATGCTTCATTATGAGAAAATACAGTGATATTACTAAGTAATCACATATTACATTAACCATATAAATTAACCCTAATCAACTAAGTCTGCAGACGCATGTGGTATTTTAATATACAGGTGGCCCTCGTTTTACAACAGTTCAATTTACACAGTTTCAGAATAACAACCTTTTTTTCCAGTCATGTGACTGCTATTGAAAAGCATTGAGAAGCAGTGCATTTATTAAAATAGCCAGTAGGTGCAGCTGCCCACTTGTATTGCAGTAAAGCCAAGCAAGCTGAAATTAATCCGTTTAACCAGATCTGAGCTATAGAGCAGATTTCAAAGGAACAAGACCTTCCTGTCTATAACTCAGTCCAGATTGCAATGCATAGAAAGAACTGTTTGCAGATAAATGCAAGTGAAGTCTGTGTTGCGTGATTATTTTATTAGGTTTATAATGCTGTCTAGCATTTAAAGTCTTAATTTCAAAGCTTTTAAAATAATGTATTAGGTGTTACTTATAACAATTTTGAGAGGGGCCTGGAACCTAACTCCCTCACTTCCCATTGACTTACATTATAAACTGGGTTTCAATTTACAACGGTTTCAATTTACAACCATTCCTTCTGGAACCTAACCCCGGCGTAAACTGAGGGCTACCTGTAGTTCTTTGATGTTTTTCCTATGACAGTGAAATGAAAAATATGATTTTATATTCTGAGTTAAGCATATAACTTTGTATAACAAAAACAAACAAGATTTTGCCACAGCTTACCTTGAAGGATAAAGATGTGAATGTAATTTTTACCCGTTTGTACTCAGTGTCAAATAGATGATAAATGTCTGTAATCTTTCTAGTGTATATCTACAGATTAATTTAAAAAGAAAGTTGAGAACTTATTGTGCTTTTACCAATGAACTGCATGATGGAGTATTATGACCAGGAAGCTAATGGGAGTTGCTAGTTGGGGATTTAGAAACGGAACAGGAATACTGAAAGCTTGTTACTTCTGTGCAGCTATAATTTAAGTTCAAATGAGGATTCGATATTAGATGCTGATTTCAAAAACTTACACAATTCAATTTAAATAATATCCCCATGTAAAATTCATTGTATGTGATTTTTGTAGAGCTTTCCAAAATACCTATATTTTCCATGAGGACTATTTGACCATATTCTTAAAGGGACAGTCAACACCAGAATTTATGTTGTTTAAAAAGATTACAATGTTTGTTTTACCTATTGTGAGGAGGAGAGCAGTAAAAACTTATTTAAGAAAACAGTTAATCAGAAAGGTCATGGAACATGGCACACAGGAGGATAGTTTTGGATAACTCCAGAATTTTACAAAATAGGATTAACTTTGCCCTTCACGTATCCCTTCCAATGAAACTTTGATTACACACATCTTTTTGGATAGCGAAATTCCACAAATTTCTCTTATTCCACACATTTTTCCCATATTTTTTGTATTCTCCTTTTTTATGGATTTTTTCACCCATTTTTTACTCATTTTTAATTTTTTTTTTTTTTTTTGCACATCACCAATCAAGGATTTATTTTTTCAAGGACCATCTCTCCCCCCATCCTGGACTAATAGATGCCATTAAAGGGACAGTCTACACCAACGTTTTTCTTATTTAAAAAGATAGATAATCCCTTTATTACCCATTCCCTGTTTTTGCATAACCAACACAGTTATATTAATATACTTTTTACCTCTGTGATTACCTTGTATCTAAGCCTTTGCAGACAGCCTCCTTATCTAAGTGCCTTTGACAGACATGCAGTGTAGTCAATCAGTGAAGATTCCTATATAACTTCACGGGAGTGAGCACAATGTTATCTATATGACATATGTGAACTAGCACAGTCTAACTGTGAAAAGCTTTCAAAATGCTCTGAGCTAAGAGGCGGTTTTCAACAGTTTAGAAATCAATTTGAGCCTAGCTAGGTTTAGCTTTTCAAAAATACCACAAAGGGAACAAAGCAAATTTGATGATAAAAGTAAATTGGAAAGTTGTTTAAAATTGCACGCTCTATCTGAATCATGAAAGTTTAGTTTTGACTTTACTGTCCCTTTAACGTGGTTCATTTAGCCATTCAGGAATCATTTCAATTTGTATTTTTTTTATTGAACTCACAGTGTCACATGGATCCATGTTGTATTGTAATATTTTAATATTTTAATTATATCATTTCAAATAAGTTTCATGTTTTAGAATAAACGTTTACTATTTATACACATTTTTTACCTTAGCCTTATTCTAGGCGCTCCTTGTTATATTCTCTTATAGGATGTTCCCATGTGGAAGTTCAAACCGTTTGGAATCCAAATTAGAGTTAAAGGGACAGTCTATGCCAAAATAAACTTTCATGATTCAGATAGAGCATGTAATTTTAAACAATTTTCCAATTTACTTTTATCACCAATTTTGCTTTGTTCTCTTGGTATTCTTAGTTGAAAGCATAACTAGGAGGTTCATATGCTAATTTATTAGACCTTGAAGGCCACCTCTTTTCAGAATGCATTTTAACAGTTTTTCACTACTAGAGGATGTTAGTTCATGCGTTGCATATAAATAACACTGTGCTCATGCACGTGAAGTTATCTGGGAGCAGGCACTGATTGGCTAAACTGCAAGTCTGTCAAAAGAACTGAAATAAAGGGGCAGTTTGCAGAGGCTTAGATACAAGATAATCACAGAGGTAAAAAGTATATTAATATAACTGTGTTGGTTATGCAAAACTGGGGAATGGGTAATAAAGGGATTATCTATCTTTTAAAACAATAAAAATTCTGGTGTAGACTGTCCCTTTAACAGTTTGAACTGCCTTATTTTCAGATTTTTTTGCTTTAAAGGGACAATCTACTCCAAAATGTTATTGCTTAAAAAGATAGATAATCCATTTATTACCCATTCCCCAGTTTTGCATAACCAACATGGTTATATTAATACAATGTTTACCTCTGTGATAACCTTGTATCTAAGCCTCTGCAGACTGCCCCCTTGTCTCATTTCTTTTGACAGACGTGCATTTTAGCCAATCATGGCTGACAAATAAATAACTCCACAGGAGTGAGCACAATGTACATGAACACATGAACTAGCAAAGTCTAACTGTAAGAGGTGACCTTGAACGGCTTAGAAATTAGCATATGAGATGACCTAGGTCGACTTTTCAACAAAGAATAAAAGAGTACAAAGCAAATTTGATGAGACAACTAAATTGTAAAGTTGTTTAAAATTGCATGCCCTATATGAATTTAGGATCAATGAAAGAACTATTAACAGTGCCAGTTCTTAGAGATGTTTATGGTCTCAGAGAATTTTCAAGAATTGTCTTGATTCACATTTTCAGACAAACAGTTTATCTAGTGCAGAACTGCACAAAGTTCTATTTTTTGTATTGGATGCATATACATTAAACCTACTTGCATCAGTACCCACTTTATAAGAAGATTTTTTTCTTTATTATAATTGCATAAAGAACCATACAACAGTTAAACATTTCATCACAATCCTCTATTAAATGTATCAACCAAATACTCATTTTAAATCAATCTCTTTTACAAATAAATTAATAGAAGTATCCAATAAAAGGAAAACAAAGTGAATTTAAGAACAATAGAGGGTATTAAACTAAAATGGGGAGAGGAAAAGGAAAGATAAAAATCCTTTAGTGACCATTACCTTATACTTTATTATAAAAAAAGTTATTCTATCCTGAGACCCAGGGCACATTGTTTGTAATATGGCTCCCTCTTTATTGAACCTATCATTATTTGCAATTTACAGGGTTCTTCTCTTCATCTGACCCATTCAAATACTCTCTTTGGATGTCTCAACTTGGATGTCTTGTGTATCTTTTAAGTCTGTGTATAAATAGTGATTTTTAGTAAATATCTTGATACAAAATAAGTTAGCTCAAAGTACAAACAATTCATTTCTTCAAATTAATAACATGTTTAATGTTCACCAGCCTGCAATAAAAAAAGTAATCTAACGTGGTGTCTTATTTGAAAGTATTGGACACCCCAGCTATATGAGAGTCAAATCTAAATTTAGATATTGACCACTTAATAATTCTGATAACTAGATTTACAGAGTAAATGGTGTAGTATTCAGCTATGCATCAAAGCAAAATATGATTCTGTATTGTATGTGCCTGTTCCTACACAGCATCCAGTGAATGAAGTCTAAATTCCACATGAGGGAGCTGAAGTTCTTTCTCCGCATGAATTATTGTCTGCTTAGTGATTAATATTTGGAAAATATTGCATTGGAAAGACAAGATAGTTTCATTTTAACAGCTTTTTAAAACAAAAGGGAACCAATGATTAAATATTTAACCAACACTTTACTAAGATTATACTGAAAAAATAAACATATTTTATATTGACCAAAGTTAAAGGGACACTGAAACCAATTTTTTTCTTTTGTAATTCAGAAAGAGCATGCAATTTTAAGCAACTTTCTAATTTACTCCTATTATCATTTTTTCTTTGTTCTCTTGCTATCATTATTTGAAAAAGAAGGCATCTAAGCTTTTTTTTGGTTTCAGTACTCTGGACAGCACTTTTTTATTGGTGGATGAATTTATCCACCAATCAGCAAGGACAACCCAAGTTGTTCACCAAAAATGGGCAGGCATCTAAACTTACATTCTTGCATTTCAAATAAAGATACCATGAGAATGAAGAAAATTTGATTATAGGAGTATATTAGAAAGTTGCTTAAAATTTCATGCTCAATCTGAATCATGAAAGAAAATTTTTGGGTACAGTGTCCCTTTAAGTTTTTACTGTCATTAGTAATAACAAGATAAAGGGTAGATATCAAATTGATTATACTGAATTTATAGACTGACTTAAAACACTGTAACAGTAGGAAAAGCATATCTTGTAAATAGACACAATTGTTTTAAATAACTTTTTTTTAATATTTTCTTCTTTGTTATGCACCTTTTTTAGATTTCTAGGTCCACCAATAAGGAAAGGTATTTTATGGATGCATAACAGACTTGAATAATTTGCATTGTTCATGCATTGTATATCTCTTGTACATGGCTCCCTGAGGGTTATGTATAATAAAACATTTTAATGTAGAAATAATTATAGATTGATCCTTTAATTAGTTCTAGTTACTCATTCTTTCATAGAGCAATTCCCTGGCACTTTTGAGCTTGTTTAACTAACCTAGCGTGTTATCCTTAAAGATAAATAAATACAAATAGTAGAATGATACAACAATACATGCAAGTTGATGCTCCAGTGTAATGCAGCTAGCAACTAATGAGTCAAATATTTAAAATATTATTCCATAACAAAAGTAAAAGAAATACAGTCTAATAACTGGAATGGTTGACGTGTGAAAAACATAGATTGTGCTGTAAAAATATTGCTTGAAGTACTGTACAAAAATATGAAATTCAGTGGTTGAGTAGTGTTAAGTATCTTTTACATCTATTTTATCAAATGGAATAACTATTTTACTTACTAACATACTCAACAAAAATAAAATGATGAGGTTTAAAGGCTAATACACAATGTTTGGAGACAAGATTAGACAAAGCTGACCGTGGGCACGTCTTAAGGAGTTTATTTATCTTTTACTCATGGGCAAAATTTTAGGATTCAGCATTTATTTTGCAAACGAATGGTCAAAGATCTGGATTTGCACAGATATCTGTATGTTACTCTTTCACATATATCCAGTGCCGAAACAAAATGAATGCTGTTGCCTTACATATAGTCCCAACATTTTGCCCATGCCTAATGTTTAGTATTAAAAATATTACTTAAAGGTTTTTTATTTTTTAAGATGAGGTTTGCACAAAGTGTATAATACAAATAAAGCAATGGTAAGAGCTGATAAAATAACAAGCAGAATTAAAACAATGCATGTGAAAAACACATAAAATAATATTAGTCTGAAGTCCCTATAAGGGTTCCAAAATTTAATGGGGTAAAGACTCTTTCACCTATTGCGCTCTATTTTGGTTTTGTTTAGTTAAAGTAAATAAGTGATCCATCTGGATTCATACCCAGGGTTCACATTTCTTGGTAGTTTCTTAAACTCGTAGGCTACAGAGGAATCTTATGCTACATCTTGATCACATAAAGCAAAAGTCAAGTCACATTGACACTTTGGGGTAGATTTAACAAGTGCCGGGCGGACATTATTCTCTGTAGCAAATCATGTCCGCCAGACATTCTTATGAAATGCTTGTGCAATGCCTCTCCCTGCACATTTGCAGCCAGTCGGTAACTAGCAGGGGATGTCAATCATCCCGATCGGATTGGGATGATTGCAGAGAAGTTAAGGAGCAGTGGTCTTACGACCGCTACTTCTTAACTTACATTTCAGGCAAGCCTGAAACTTCAGGCGTAGAAAGCAGCTGCTTGTTAAATCTACCCCATATAGTTTAATACCATAATGTAAGCAGATACCACTGTAGTTAGTGCCAAAGGGTTATTCACACATGTGATATTTAAAGTTTAATTGTAGTGGAAAAAGTACATGGTTAAATGCAGTTGAACACATAGGTAAAATCCCACTCATAAGCTTTGCAGCTCCAAGCAGAACACAGCCATTAATTGGCAGGGTTGTGCATCTGCAGCTGCAATTGACTCCCCCTCTGTTTTCTGCAGTCCCGAGTCGATATTATCTATGTGCTTACATTATGTGGGTTAAACATATAGGCCTAGAGTTGAAAGTTTTTCAACTCTAATATCTTATAGCTATCACTGGCAATATGTTCTCCTACCATGAACAGATATATATTAAATTCCTTTACTAATGTACATCCAGTGAGCAGATTAAAAAACATATTGCTCCTAATGAATGAATCAAAGTATGATGAGAATATGTATAGGTAGCGACTATGTAATTATAATTGATCTATTTATTCCCGGTCTTGTGTCAAAAATAATATTATGACTGGAGGTATAATTAGTCCATCACATACTCTTCCCTCAAACATCAAGGACATCAAGCAGTTAAAATAGGAGATAGAGCTCATGGAGTAATCTCCCCTAATGTGCGTTTCACAAAAGCTTATCTGCCCCTCTTAAGAAGTGTTTATGAAACACGCGTTTTAACCTCTTGCCCCTTTGAATGTCTCTGATTTTTTGATAATGAAATGGATGGATGTTTAATTGTGACTTTGCTTTCAGATAATGGTAAATGTTATATATACTCCCAAACAGGAACAGACTGGGACCAAAATAGGCCCAGGCATTTTAAGGTAGAGCAGCCTACCCCCCCCCCCCCATTTTTTATGTAACCATGCATCAAAACTGAACTAAAGTACTAATTTAATTTACAAAAACATTGTCACTGTATTTTTAAAATTAGTTGTTATTAAATAGTAAAAAAGCCAAATGATTTTTTTTTAAAAAAAAGATCACATTTAAATCAAGAATAACTGCTTATTGCTCAATAGACTGTGTAGACACAATCATAAAAATAGCAGGCACCTGAGCACTTGTCATCACACATAAGCTGTACTATCAGAGAGAAAAAACACACAGCACACAACGACATCCACAAGCAGTCAGCACCCACATACACAGACATCCACAATCACACAAAAACAGGCACCCACAGGCACCAAAAGGCATTATCAATTGTTGCTTCCCTGTGGTTCAAAGGCACAGCAAGGCATTGAAAGGCAGGGCAGGGCTGAGTCGAACCTGCATCCTGCATAAATAATAATGCTGGTGACTGGGTAGGGCTAAGGCAACCAGCCCCGGCCCACAACTTTCCCAAGCCCACAGGGCAAATGCCCTGTATGCCCTATGACCAGTCCAAGCTTGCTCCCGAATTGTAGGAGCTTAGCTATAGCCTAGATAAGTGATTTTCAACATTTCTTTCGCCGTGGCACACTTTTTTACATAAAAAAATCCTGCGGCACACCACCATCCCAAAATTTTACAAAATCACACATTGTAGCCTAAAACAGCATATATTATAAATCATAATGATTGTCTGTGAATGAATGTCAATATGTCACGGTTGTAAATGATGCCTGCCTGTCTGCCTGATGAGCCTGTCACATCAAAACAAGCAAAATTTAAAAAATATGTCACACTGTTCTCAGTCTGCTGTGGCACACCTGAGGATATCTCACGGCACACTAGTGTGCCGTGGCACACTGGTTGAAAAACACTGGCCTAGATTCCTTGCTGTATGAGTGACGAGCATGTGATGGACTATACCTCCAGCAACAATGTTATTTCTGACACAAGACCGGGCAAAAATAGATCAACTATTATAACATAGTTGATACCTATACATATTCTCATCATACTTTGGTTCACTCATTAGGAGCAATATTATTTTTAATCTGCTCACTGGATGCTCATTAGTAAAGAGAATTTAATATATATTTGTTTGTGGTAGGAGAACATATAGCCAGTGATAGTTATAAGGAATTAAAGAGTTCAAAAACTTTTCTATGATTATTTTCTCTAACAATTATACCATATACTCTACTATATTTATTCCCAGAGTAATGTTTTTAATAGCAAACGCAGCATACGATCTGGCTTTAGTCTGGATTTGATTTTAATTCTTTGATAAAAGTCATATTTTATTGTGCTCACATTTTACATAAGTAATAAGATTACACATACAGGTAGCCCTCAGTTTACGCCGGGGTTAGGTTCCAGAAGGAATGGTTGTAAATCAAAACCGTTGTAAATTGAAACCCAGTTTATAATGTAAGTCAATGGGAAGTGAGGGAGATAGGTTCCAGGCCCCTCTCAAAATTGTCATAAATAACACCTAATACATTATTTTTAAAGCTTTGAAATGAAGACATTTAACCTAATAAAATGATCACACAACACAGAATATATAATTAAACTAAGTTAAATGAACAAAAACATTTGCTAAACAACATTATAAACCTAATAAAATAATCACACAACACAGACTTCACTTGCATTTTTCTGCAAACAGTTCTTTCTATGCATTCCAATCTGGACTGATTTATAGACAGGAAGATCTTGTTCCTTTGAAATCTGCTTGATAGCTCAGGTCTGGTTCAACTGATTAATTTCAGCTTGCTTGGCTTTGCTGCAACACAAGCGGACAGCTCCACCTACTGGCTATTTTAATAAATGCACTGCTTCTCAATGCTTTTCAATAGCAGTCACATGAATGGAAAAAAGGTTGTTATTCTGAAACGGTGTAAATTGAACCGTTGTAAAACGAGGGCCACCTGTATTTCAGTACATAATGCACACTTAGCATATTTGTGCTGGTCTTTTGTTTGTTACATTTAGTAATTTAGTTTAGCTAAGTTGTTGCACTGCCTCAAGCACAGCTTTGGTTATTCGTAACCACAGGAGATAATTTATAATCCTCAGATTCTTTCCCCCTAACCTCTTTTCAAATAAAGCTGGTAAAACATATATGTCAGTCAGGGCAATAAATACAAACTGAGACTACTACAGGCTTATTCACTAAATAAAAGTAAGTCTCTCAGACAAAGTGAAATTATTCATTTAATGTTTCCCAGTCAAACAGTAGTTCAAACCTGTTCTACAAACTGTCTGCCCCCTAGTGACATCAGCATTGTCCTGATCCAATTTATTTTTCAGCAAATGGCTTATAATTTTATTAATTATAAGATTTAAAGCTTAATACACATTCTTAGGATCTTAAGGATCTTATTTGTTTTTATCTATTTACTAATCTTTAACATTAATGTTACAGAAATGTCTTGATGTTTATGCTTTAAGGTTTGCATAAAATGTATTATTAACAGGGGACCTATGTCTGATATTTCACTTATTTACAATAGCAGCTAGGCAAGGCATATGTTACAATGGTGCATTAAAGACAACTGTCTGAAAATGCAAGGTCCATGAAAGCAAATGGCTCTCTTTAAAGGGATAGGAAAGTTAAAATTAAACTTGCATGATTCAGATAGAGCATGTAATTTTAAGACACTTTTAAATTCACTTCTATTTTCAAATGTGCTTTGTGCTCTTTGTAGCCCTTGTTATTCAAGAATACACACATATCCTACATTAGTGTGAGCTAGCTGCTGATTGGTGCCTGCACACATTTTTCTCTTGTGATTGGCTAACCAGATGTGTTCATGTAGCTGCCAGTAGTGTAATGCTGTTCCTTTAGCAAAGGACAACAGAATATAGTAAATTTGATAAAAGACATAAATTATCAAAATCATGAAATATTTCTTTGGGGTTTCCTGTCCCTTTAAGTGTTCTAGGAGTGACCATTTAATTGTATTTGGTATTTGTTGCAACGCCTGTTTGAACAAAGCTTATAGCTTTGTTAGACTATCCTCTTAATTATATTCAATGATCCTTGATCCATGTATCACTCATCCACACTACCAGTTTCTTCAATTAAAATAAAAATCTTCTTGATACATCCATTTATATATTATTTTTCCTAATAATTATTTTGTTTTTGCTAACTAATACTGATAATTCCCAAAAATATTAATAATGCAACTGGTAGCAATAGTTCTCATTTAGAAGCCTTTAATGCCAAATAACAGGAAAATGTGGAAAGATATACGGCTAGATTACGAGTTGTGCGTTAGGGTAAAACAGCAGCGTTAAGAGGTCCTAACGCTGCTTTTTACGCCCGCTGGTATTACGAGTCTTGCAGGTATAGATGTACCGCACACTTCTTTGGCCTTACCGCAAAATGACTTACGTAAACTTCGTAAAGTCTTTTTTCTATGGGACTTCCATAGCGCCAGTATTACAAGTCTGTCCTGGGAGGCCAAAAAGTGAGCGGTACACCCTACCCTGTCAAGAGTCCTAACGTATTTAAAAGTCAGTAGTTAAGAGTTTTATGGTAAAACGCTGTAACATAAAACTCATAACTAAAGTGCTAAAAAGTACACTAACACCCATAAACTACCTATTAACCCCTAAACCGAGGCCCTCCCGCATCACAAACACTATAATAAAAATTTTAACCCCTAATCTGCCGCTCCGGACACCACCGCCACCTACATTATATTTATGAACCCCTAATCTGCTGCCCCCAATGTCGCTGCCACCTATCTACACTTATTAACCCCTAATCTGCTGCCCCCAACGTCACCACCACTATAATAAACATATTAACCCCTAAACCGCTGCACTCCTGCCTCGCAAACATTAGTTAAATATTATTAACCCCTAATCTGCTGTCCCAAACATCAACGCCATCTACCTACATTTATTAACCCCTAATCTGCCGCCCCCAATGTCGCCACCACTATACTAAAGTTATTAACCCCTAAATCTATGTCTAACCCTAACACCCCCTAACTTAAATATAATTTAAATAAGTCTAAATAAAATTCCTATCATTAACTAAATTATTCCTATTTAAAACTAAATACATACCTATAAAATAAACCCTAAGCTAGCTACAATATAACTAATAGTTACATTGTAGCTAGCTTAAGGTTTATTTTTATTTTACAGGCAAGTTTGTATTTAATTTAACTAGGTAGAATAGTTATTAAATAGTTATTAACTATTTAATAACTACCTAGCTAAAATAATACAAAAGTACCTGTAAAATAAAACCTAACCTAAGTTACACTAACACCTAACACTACACTATAATTAAATAAATTAACTAAATTAACAACAATTAAATCAATTAAATTAAATTAGCTAAAGTACAAAAACAAACAAACACTAAATTACAGAAAATAATAAACAAGTTACAAGATATTTAAACTAATTACACTTAATCTAATAGCCCTATCAAAATAACCCCGCCCCCCCCAAAAAAATAAAGGGGCCTTTTGCAGGGCATTGCCCCAAAGTAATCAGCTCTTTTACTTGAAAAAAAAACAGTAAAACCCACCACCCACACAACCAACCCCCCAAATAAAATACTAACTAAAAAAACCTAAGCTCCCCATTGCCCTGAACAGGACATTTGGATGGGCATTGCCCTTAAAAGGGCACTTAGCTCTATTGCAAGCCCAAAGTCTCTAACCTAAAAATAAAACCCGCCCAATACACCCTTAAAAAAACTAACACTAACCCCCTGAAGATCGACTTATCGGGAGAAGTCTTCATCCAAGCCGGGCCAAAGTCCTCAACGAAGTCGTGAGAAGTCTTCATCCAAGCCGGGCGAAGTGGTCCTCATGACGGGCAGAAGTCTTCATCCAGACGGCATTTTCTATCTTCATCCATCCGGCGCAGAGCAGGTCCATCTTCAAGACATCCGGTGCGGAGCATCCTCTTCCAAAAAAGTCTTCTTACTAAATGACGGTTCCTTTAAGTGACGTCATCCAAGATGGCATCCCTTAGAATTCTATCAGCCAATTGGAATCTATCAGCCAATCAGAATTAAGGTAGAAAAAATCCTATTGGCTGATGCAATCAGCCAATAGGATTGAGCTCACATTCTATTGGCTGTTCCAATCAGCCAATAGAATGCAAGCTCAATCCTATTTCTCAGCCGGCTCTTCCCGTTGATTCCTATTGGGAAATCGTGCATGAGCACGTACGACCAGCTCACCGCTGACTTAAGCAGCGCTGGTATTGGAGTGCGGTAATGAGCAAAATTATGCTCAACGCTCACTTCTTGCCTTTTAACGACGGGTTTCTGAAAACTTGTAATACCAGCACTGCAGGTAAGTGAGCGGTGAGGGAAAACTGCTTGTTAGCACCGCATAGCCTCTAACGAAAAATTTGTAATCTAGGTGATAGTAACCAAGAGCAAATCTCAATTATATTACAATGATTTGACCCAGGGCTACAAATTCGTTCAACCGAGTCATTAATAGTCATTAAAAATAACTGAAATCAATTGCTTCCTTTAACCATCAATGAGTTTCTTACATCTCTCTACTGGAATTATGAACCACTCTTCTTTTGCCAACTGCTCCAGATCTCTCAGATTGGAAGGGTTCCTTTTCCCAACTGCTGTTTTGAGATCTCTCAAAAGGTGCTCTATGTGATTAAGAGCTGGACTCATTGCTGGCCAGTTCAGTCCTATCCAGTGCTTTGTCTTAAACCATTTCTATGTGCTTTTTGACGTGTGCTATGGGTCATTCCCCTGCTGTAAGACCCATGACCTCTCAAGGAGAACCACCTTTCTGGCACTGGGCCCTACATTGCACCACATAATTCTTAGGTAGTCTTCAGATTTCATAATGCCATGCACACAGTCAAGACATCCAGTGCCTGAAGCAGCAAAGCAACCCCAAAACATCAGAGAACCTCCACTACGTTTGACTGTAGGGACTGTATTCTTTTCTTTAAAAGCCTTATTTCTTTTTCTGAAAACAGCAGAATGATGAGCTTTACCAAAAAGCTGTAATTTTGTTTAGTTTGTCCTGAGAACGTTCTCCCAAAAGGATTTTGGCTTCCTCAGGAAAGCTTCGACAAACTCCAATCTGGCTTTTTTATGTTTCTGTGTCAGCAGTGGGGTATAGTGCAAGCTGACACATTTGTACCCTGTGCCTAAGGTTAGCTTGAATTTGTCTGGAAGTTGATTGAGGTTCTTTATCCAACATTCAAACAATCCTTCATTGCAATCTTTGATACTTTTTTCTCTTTCATCCCCCTCTGGGATATTAGCTACAGTGCCATGGGCTGTAAACTTCTTGACAATGTTGCGCACAGTGGACACAGGAACATTAAGATCTCTGGAGATGGACTTGTAACCTTGAGATTGCCCATGTTTTTCCACAATTTTTGTTCTCAAATCCTCAGACAATTCTTTGCTGCTCTTCCTCTTCTCCATGCTCAGTGAGTCACACAGAGACACACAACAGAAAGGTTGAGTCAAATTTTCACCATTTTAACTGGTTGCCGGTGTGATTTCTATATTGTCTGTACCTGTTAAATGATACAGGTGAGTTTAATTACAAATTACAGGAGCATCACAAACTTGGAATGCAATTATTTCTTACAATTTTGAGAAGGTGCCAATAATTTTGTCCAGTCCATTTTTGGAGTTTTGTGTGGAATGTGTCAGATTTGGCTCCCCCCCCCCCCACTTTTTTGTGTCATACCAATACAAACAAAAGAAATAAACATGAGAATGCCTAAACATTTGTAATTGCAACAATTTTCTGGGTGAAGTGGGGCATTATCTGACTGTAGGGGTGCCAATATTTTTTGCCAATGACTGTATATACTACTTTGTGAATGATAAGAGGCCACTTGTCTTTTATGAGTCGATGGTAATGTTTTCTTCATTGGGTTTCCTGTAGTTAATGTAAGCTTCATTATGAAAAATGACACCAGCAATTCATGCAACAATTCAGGAACTGATAGACATATCATTTATTTAACTTTTAGTCCAATATTAATGTTTATTATATATCCTGTATTTTGTTGTGGTTGTAGGTTTCTTTAATATGCAAATTTCAATACACCTCCATTTTGACATACTTTTTACCAATTTTATTTAAAGGATCCTAATAAATTTCCCTTTAAGGATTGTAGATAACTTAACAGATGTCTTCATTTATATTACTCTACATGGAGCCTAGTTATTACTAGGAATGTAGTACCTTTTCCATACTTAAACTTCACAAGAGTATAGTTTTTTTTTGTTATTAATAAACTAACCAGGACTTAAAAAGACATTATAATTAAATATAATTATCTGTAAAATGTTGTATAGAAAAAAAGTACTTTCATTATTTTTTTTCCCATCTTTGCCTATAATTTAACTTAGGTAAAATACAAATCTTAACTTTCATATGAAAAAAAATAATCAAAATCAAAAGGTAATTAAAACTATTTTTGCATGTTTATGAGTTTTATGTGTTTGCAAAAGTTCTGATTTTCTCTCTATCGATTGATAAGACTCTAAAAAATACTCAAAACAACATTTTCTATTTTATTTTCGAAGAGTTAGTGTAAGTGATGAAACGTACACACATATTTATAATATAAATATTTATTAAGAGATAAAATAATAAGATGATGAGTAAAACAGAATGAGAGAAACGTTGGCAAGCGAACAGCTAGATAATAATCAGGCAATTGTTATTTGGTGAACTGACCTTGACCCTCAAAAAACTCTACAACTAGGAGTAACACAAACCCTAGCAATGAAGTCAGTCAGTCCCCACAATTTTTAATCTTTTACAATATGATAGAAATCAATACATATTTGAGTTAGTAACCAACGAATCTGGTGATTATTAGAATGAATATGTTTGTTAGATAAATATAAAAACTCAGCAAAATCATTTCTACATTTGAGCTGTGTATTTCTGTTAGTAGTCTCATTCTAATTCAGAATTATTAAAGGGGGCAGTAAATATCTTGAGATTCTAATATAAAATGCTTAATTCTGCATAGTAAAAGAAATTTGCAATATACTTTCATTCTTATTTTACCCTTTTTCCTGTTAGTTCTACATGGTGTTGCCTCATGTTATAGTATTTAGGATAATAAAATGTAAAATAAGGAATAAAAATACTCCCAAGCAGCAATTACCAGTGTGGTACATACAGGATCCTCTCAGTTATCTAGCTAACTGCCCGTGGCATTCTGTAGCTTGTTCAAAATCTTCAATGGTAGAAGGCAGCTCAAATAAAGGCATTAAAGGGATATTCCAGCCAAAATGTAAATGTACATAGATGAATTACATCATTGAATAGAAACATATTTGCAATATACATGTACTTTAGTGATGTTGCAAATAGTTCGCGGGCAAATAGTTCCCGGCGAACATAGCATGTTCGCGTTCGCCTTGGCAGGCGAGCATATGCGATGTTTGATCCTTCCCCTATTCATCATCATTGAGTAAACTTTGACCCTGTACCTCACAGTCAGAATACACATTACAGCCAATCAGCAGCAGACCCTCCCTCCCAGACCCTCCCACCTCCTGGACAGCATCCATTTTAGATTCATTTGGAAGCTGCATTGTTAGTGAGAGGAGGGACAGTGTAGCTGCTGCTGATTTAATAGGGAAATCGATAGCTAGGCTAGTGTATTCAGTGTCCACTACAGTCCTGAAGGACTCATCTGATCTCTGCTGTAAGGACAGCACCCCAAAAAGCCCTTTTTAGGGTTAGAACATCAGTCTGCTTTTTTTTTTTTTTTTTCCTGTGTAATCTAATTGCAGTTGCCTGCCTGCCAGCGTGTGTGTCAGGCTCACAGCGTATACTGTGCCCACTTGCCCAGTGCCACCACTCATATCTGGTGTAACAGTAGTGTACATTTTAAAAAAACAACACTTTTTTGACTGTGAAATAATAGCAGACAGCTGCCAGTACCCAAGATGGCCGCCATTAAGGCAGATGGGGAGGGTTAGAGAGCTGTTTTGGGGGAAATCAGGGAGGTTGGGGGCTAAGGGGGGATGCTACACCACAGCATATGTAAATATGCTAAAAATTAATTTTTTTTAAAAAAAACCTTTTATTTTAGTACTGGCAGACTTTCTGCCAGTACTTAAGATGGCGGGGACAATTGTGGGGTGGGGGAGGGAAGGGAGCTGTTTGGGAGGGATCAGGGGGTCTGATGTGTCAGGTGGGAGGCTGATCTCTACACTAAAGCTAAAATTAACCCTGCAAGCTCCCTACAAACTACCTAATTAACCCCTTCACTGCTAGCCATAATACACGTGTGATGCGCAGCAGCATTTAGCGGCCTTCTAATTACCAGAAAGCAATGCCAAAGTCATATATGTCTGCTATTTCTGAACAAAGGGGATCCCAGAGAAGCATCTAAAACCATTTGTGCCATAATTGCATAAGCTGTTTGTAAATAATTTCAGTGAGAAACCTAAAATTGCGAAAAAATTTAAGTTTTTTTTAAATTTGACCGCATTTGGCGGTGAAATGGTGGCATTAAATATACCAAAATGGGCCTAGATCAATACTTTGGGTTGTCTACTACACTACACTTAAGCGAAAATTAACTGTACAAGCTGCCTACATGCTCCCTAATTAACCCCTTCACTGCTGGGCATTAAACACGTGTGGTGCGCAGTGGCATTTAGCAGCCTTCTAATTACCAAAAAGCAACGCCAAAGCCACATAAGTCTGCTATTTCTGAACAAAGGGGATCCCAGAGAAGCATTTACAACCATTTATGCCATAATTGCATAAGTTGTTTGTAAATAATTTCTGTGAGAAACCTAAAGTTTGTGAAAAAGTGAACAATTTTTTTTTATTTAATCGCATTTGGCGGTGAAATGGTGGCATGAAATATACCAAAATGGGCCTAGATCAATACTTTGGGTTGTCTACTACACTACACTTAAGCTAAAATTAACTCTACAAGCTGCCTACATGCTCCCTAATTAACCCCTTCACTGCTGGGCATAAAACACGTGTGGTGCGCAGTGGCATTTAGCAGCCTTCTAATTACCAAAAAGCAACACCAAAGCCATATAAGTCTGCTATAATGGCATGTCTGGCACACAGTGCTGGGGCAAGGGTCCATCTGACCACTGATACCTGGTCTGCAAAGCATGGTCAGGGCAGGTATATCACCTACACTGTGCACTGTGAAGTGGGCGTAACCCTTACACTACCTGATCGATACAACATCATACCTGATGTTTTAAAGCATGTTATTCCAAACAATTTAGGAATGTTAGGTGATTTATGCCCTTTATGGATTAAAACCAGACTCTGCTTCAACTATGTAATTTTCTATGGGAGTTTTGCCATGGATCCCCCATCCGGCATGCCACAGTCCAGGTGTTAGTGCCCTTGAAACAACTTTTCCATCACTATTGTGACCAGAAAGAGTCCCTGTGGGTTTTAAAATTCGCCTGCCTATTGAAGTCTATGGCGGTTCGCCCGTTCGCAAAATTTTGCTGAAGTTCGTGTCTGCCGTTCGCGAACCCAAATTTTTAGGTTTGCGACATCACTAATGTACTTGCAAAAATGCTTCTAGTAAAAGTAATCACTGTTTTAGTGTTAGCATTTTTCTCTGCACATGCTCCAGCATTTTAAAAACTGCATCTGCTCAGAGCGCCAGTGGGGCTTGTATCATGTCAGCAATTAACACATTAAGTCATTACCAGATGGTACAACACCTTAGGCTCTCTGAGCAAGTGCTGTTTTAAAATGCTGGTGCACGGTGCATACTTAAAGGGACATGAAACCCAAACATTTTCTTTTATGATTCAGATAGAGAATACAATTTTAAACAACTTTCCAATTTACTTCTATTTTTTAATTTGTTTCCTTATTGTTATTCTTTGCTGAAAGGTTTATCTAAGCAAGCTCAGGGGCAGCAGAGAACCTAGGTTCTAGCTTTTGATTGGTGGCTGTATATATATATATAGATTGTGATTGGCTCACCCATGCATTCAGTTAGAAACCATTAGTGCATTGATGCTCCTTCAACAAATGATACCAAGAGAATGAAACAGATTAGATAATAGAAGTAAATTAGGAAGTTTGTTTAAAATGTTATTCTCTACCTGAATCATGAAAGAAAAAAATTGGGTTTCATTTCCCTTTAAATACAATTTTGTAACTGCTATAGCTTTTATAAGAAGCATTTTTGGTAATACATGTATATTACAAAAATATTTTTGCTCTAAACTGAAATGCATCCATGTGGATTCAAATTTTAGCTGGAATGTCCCTTTAACAAGTGAATAAAAACTCAAGTTTTTTTATTTTCTTTATTAAAAACATGTCATTTTAAAATGTAGTTTTCTTTAGTTATTATAGACTTTATTTGAGATGCCTACTACCATTTGAAGATGTAATGGAAAAAAAACTGTTTATTTGTCCCTATGCAAATTATAGGGGCATTAACGTGCCATAAAGAAAAGCTACTGAAAAAGTTGTGTTTTTTTCTTCCAAATCTATGTTTTTTGTTTGATTTCAAGGAACATAAAACTCAAACGTTTCTTTCATCATTAATTTTCTTGTTATCCTTTGTTGAAAATCAGGAAGTTATGCCTAGGAGCGTGCACGTGTCTGTAGAACCATATGGCAGCAGTTTTGCAACAATGTTTAACATTAGCAAGAGCACTAGATGGCAGCAATCCTGTCATGTAGTGCCGCAGACATGTGCACATTACCTACCCAGATATCTCTTCAGCAAAGAACAAAACACATTTTATTAAAGAGGTTAAATGGAAACTTTTTTAAAGTTGTATTCTCTATCTGAATCATGAAAGAAAAGTTTTGGGCTTCATATCCCTTTAAAGGGACAGTATACACTCATTTTCATATAACTGCATGTAATAGACACTACTATAAAGAATAATATGCACAGAAACTGATATAAAAATCCAGTATAAAACTGTTTAAAAACTTACTTAGAAGCTGTCAGTTTAACTCTGTTGAAAAGGCAGCTGGAAAGCCCACTGCAAGTGGCAAATAAGACACTCCCCCCCCTCCCCCTTCTTTTGCATATGAAAAGACCCTTTACACAAACAGGAGCAAGCTGGAGAAGGTAGCTGACTGTATTCACATAAAACTTTGGGGCTTGGTTAGGAGTCTGAAAATCAGAGCAATGTTATTTAAAAATAAGCAAAACTATACATTAATTAAAAAAAAAAAACTTTATGGGCTATATAAATAGATTATCTACAAAACATTTATGCAAAGAAAAAATGAGTGTATAATGTCCCTTTAAGCATGTGTGAATTTGCCTAAATACAGCACTGGTTGAGTATACATTTTACATGTCCCAGTTTTAAAAGGCAATAACAATGAAGACAAGTGTCATGTATATCTGTTTGTATGAAACAATAAACTAAGCATGCAAACTCAAAATTAAATCAAAAAGTCAAACTTTAGAGCACAGTCAATTATTATAATTATCCTAAGCACACTTCACATAACATGCAGCCTTACTCCATTTTGAAAGCTGCTGGGAAGAGTCAGTTTGATTAAGTGGAATAATTAGGAATATATTACAGTCTAACTGACACATAAGACACTGCCATGTTAATTATAAGTGTAACAAGGGGTGATAGATATTTGTAGTAATTTATATTAAAATAAAAAAATAAAAAATCTAGTAATTTAGTATTAATTGAATCAATTTAAATATCCAGTGAGTAACTGTTTAGTCTCGCCTTTTTTTCAGCTTCATAATAATTTTAATTAAAAAATACCATTCAAAAAAAATGTACTCCCTTTATTAAAGATACAAAAAAGTAAAAAAAAATGAACTTATAAAAAAAAATTATACCTAGCGTTGCGATAATTATAGCAATTTGTGTAGTAGTCTAATCTATTCTCTATAACATATATGGCTCAACCATGTTACTTTTCCATTTCTTATTTAATATATGGAAATAAAAAATACATTTAAAACAAGTAAAATCAAAAGAGGTTTTTTGTAAGCTGGCAAAGTCATTACAATGCAATGTTTGTCAAAATTACACCTTACCCTTTATTTTATGTGAAGGAAAACATAGTAAAATGAAAAAATGAAATGATTTTGGACACACAAGAACCAGCTAGATCTAAATTTAGAAACTCTTAGGGCTAGATTATGAGTGGAGCGCAAAAATTGCACTTTCACGAGCACGAGATTTGCGCTCCCCTCAGTAATACCAGCGTATGCAAAATGAAATAAGGGGGCAGTCTGCAGAGGCTTAGATACAAGGTAATCACAGAGGTAAAAGTATATTAATATAACCGTGTCGGTTATGCAAAACTGGGGAATAGGTAATAAAGGGATTATCTATCTTTTTTAAACAATAAAAATGTTCAAGTAAACGGTCGCTTTAAATAGGAATACTAATTGGAATAAATTAATTTGACACTGCAATTTAATTTAACCCCCTCCCCTCTTTTTAAATAATAATTCAACATTGCATCATTTCACTACAGTGTTGTCTTTATTTTCCTACAATCATTGTTTCTACTGTTTCTGTAAATTCTTGTTTTAGTTTCTGTCCCCTTTTAACCTTTTGTACTTCAGCAAATTCCAATGTGTACAGTCCTTGTTTTCAGAAACAGTTTAGATTCCTCACTTTAATTTCATTAGTTTAATTCAGTAAAGCAGCAATGAGAATATCTAGGCACAACAAACACTATCCAAACGTTATTTTGCACCTGCTTTCTTGCATATTAAGATACAATAAAATGGCAAATATATATCTAAACAGCTAACCATGAAAATTTAGGATGCACAAGCAATATTTCCAGAGCTCTCTACCAGAGAGTTCTGTGTTTTTTTATTAAGGTTTGGAACATAGTGTATAAATTTCACAAAAGGCCATGTAAACATAATAAATACCAATATTAAACTACTGGGAACTGCACTTAGTGGTAGAGTACAACAGAAAATAGAAATAACAAATATATATAGTACAATATTCAGTAAGAATTATATTTAGCAAGTTGTAGTATATTTATGAACAGCCGTAAAATAAACTTTATGAAAAGATAAAATACATCTTATAAATCACACATTGCCTCCTGAAGATTTTATACATTTGAAATGGAAATAAAATGGGAAGATAACCAGAGGTAAAAAAAATACAAATATCAGCATGCTATACTGGCAAAAAGATGCCACAACTGCTGTATCAGGTAGATATCAGGTAGATTACGAGTTTTGCATTACGGCTTTTAATGGCAGTAATCCACTATTATGAGTCATGTCGGTATAGCTATACCGCAAGCATTTTAGCTAAAAAAATGACATTTTTGTGTGAGATTTTCATAGCGCCGGTATTACAGGTTGTGCGGTGAGGATAAAATGCTAGCGTTACAGAGTATACCGACACGATTCATACCGCCATCTGAGAGCAGTAGTTATGAGTTTTGTGAAACATTTTTGTTACCCAAAACTCATAACTAAAATGTTACAAAGTACACTAACACCCATAAACTACCTTTAAACCCCTAATCCACCGCCCACCCACATCTGACTATTAAATACATTTATTAACTCCACTATAATGAAGCTATTAACCCCTAATCCGCCAACTCCCCTACATCACCGACACTATAATAAAGATATTAACCCCTAAACCTCCGGCCTCCCACATCTCCACAACAAAATAAGCCTATTAACCCCTAAACCGCCAGCCCCCACATTGCAAAACACTAAATTAAACTATTAACCCCTAAACCTAACACCCCCTAACTTTAAATTACAATTACAATATAACTATATTTAAATAAATAAAGCTTACCTGTGAAATAAAAATAAACCTACCATTAAACTATAAATTAACCTAACCTTACTATTCTAATAAAATAAAAAAATACTACCAATTAGAAAATCTAAACAAATTTAAAAAACCTAACACTACGGAAAAAAATTAAATCTAAAATTAAAAAAAATAATAAACAAAATTATCAAAAATAAAAACAATTACACCTAATCTAGTAGCCCTATAAAAAATAAAAAGCCCCCCCAAAATAAAAACACCCCCTAGCCTACAATAAACTACCAATAGCCCTTAAAAGGGCATTACCCTAATGCATTACCCTAAGTTAAACAGCTCTTTTACCTGTAAAAAAATACAAAGCCCCCCCAACAGTAAAACCCACCACCCAACCAACCCCCCAAAAGAAATAAACCTAACTCTAAAAAAGAAAATAAGCTACCCATTGGCCCCAAAGGGGCATTTGTATGGGCATTGCCCTTAAAAGAGCACCTTAAAAGGGCATTCAGCTCTTTTTTCATTGCCCTTAAAAGGGCATTTAGATCTAAGAAAAGATTGTCTAGCAATCAATATATTATTAATAGTCACCTAGATTCAGAGTTTTGCATTAACAGGGGTGCGTTGCTAACTTGCAGTTTTTTCTCACTGCTCACTTCCCTGCAGCGCTGGGTATTACGGGTTTTTATCAACCCAGCGTTAACAGGCAAGAAGTGAGCGTAGAGCAAACTTGCGCTCCACACTGCACTACAATACCAGCGGCGCTTAAGTCAGCGGTGAGCTGGTTGTATGTGCTTGTGCATGATTTCCCCATAGACATCAATGGGGAGAGCCGGCTGAGAAAAGTCTAACAACTGCCAAAAAGCAGCGCAAATCTCAGTAACGCAGCCCCATTGATTCCTATGGGGAAACACATTTTATGTTTGCATCTAACACCCTAACATGAACCCCGAGTCTAAACACTTCTAATCTTACACTTATTAACCCCTAATCTGCCACCCCGGCATTGCCGACACCTACATTATACTTATTAATGCCTAATCGGCCACTCTGGACATCGCTGTCACCTACATTATACTTATTAACCCCTAATCTGCTGCTCCCAACATCGCCGACACCTACATTATATTTATTAACCCCTAATCTGCCGCCCCCAACGTCACCGCCACTATTCTAAATGTATTAACCCCTAAACCTAAGTCTATCCCTAACACCCCCTAACTTAATTATAATTTAAATAAATCTAAATACAAATTACTATCATTACCTAAATTATTCCTATTTAAAACTAAATACGTACCTATAAAATAAACCCTAAGATAGCTACAATATAACTAATAGTTACATTGTAGCTAGCTTAGGGTTTATTTTTATTTTACAGGCAAATTTGTATTTATTTTAACTAGGTAGAATAGTTACTAAATAGTTATTAACTATTTAATAACTACCTAGCTAAAATAAATACAAATTTACCTGTAAAATAAAACCTAACCTAAGTTACAATAACACGACACTACAATTAAATAAATTCCCTAAATCAAATACAATTAAATATATTAAATAAAATGAGCTAACTTACCAAAAAAACAAACACTAAATAACAGAAAATAAAAAACAAATTACAAGATCTTTAAACTAATTACACCTAATCTAATAGCCCTATCAAAATAAAAAAAAGCCCACCCAAAATAAAAAAAACCCTAGCCTAAACTAAACTACCAATAGCCCTTAAAAGGGCCTTTTGCGGGGCATTGCCCCAAAGAAATCAGCTCTTTTACCTGTAAAAAAAAATTCAAACAACCCACGCAACAGTAAAACCCACCACTCACATAACCAACCCCCCAAATAAAAGCCTAATTAAAAAAAACCTAAAATCCCCATTGCCCTGAAAAGGGCATTTGGATGGGCATTGCCCTTAAAAGGGCATTTAGCTCTATTTCTGCCCAAAGCCCTAACCTAAAAAATAAACCCACCCAATACACCCTTAAAAAATCCTAATTCTAACCCCCGAAGATTGACTTACTGGGAGAAGTCTTCATCCAAGCGGCAAGATTTCCTCAACGAAGCCGGCAGAAGTGGTCCTCGAGATGGGCAGAAGTGGTCTTTCAGACGGGCAGAAGTCTTCATCCAGGCAACATCTTCTATCTTCATCCTTCCGACACGGAGCGGCTCCATCTTCAAGACATCCAGCGCGGAGCATCCTCTTCAATCGACGGCTTCTTCGGAATGAATGTTTCTTTAAGTGACGTCATGCAAAATGGCGTCCCTTAGATTCCGATTGGTTGATAGAATCAGCCAATCGGAATTAAGGTAGAAAAAATCCTATTGGCTGATGCAATCAACCAATAGGATTGAGTTGGCATTCTATTGGCTGTTCCAATCAGCCAATAGAATGCAAACTCAATCCTATTGGCTGATTTAAGTTGATTTGCGATAAGGCCACAAAAGTGTGCGGTACACCTATACCTGCAAGACTCGTAATAGCACCTGTTAACGCTGCTTTTTTACCTTAACGCACAACTCGTAATCTAGCCGAGTGTTAATTAAATATTTATTTTGAAAGGAAGGATCCTTAATACAAAAAAATATTTGTATAGGACTAAATTTGATCTTTATAACAAGAAACTTATTGAGCCAGTAGGCAACCTTATGCCAGAACTTTTGCAATTTTGGACAAGACCAGAAGACATGTATAATATCTGCGTTGGTTGCAGAGCATCTGGTGGTGTGATTAAACTTCTGGTTAGACCATTTAGACATAACATTTGGAGTGATATAAGATCTATTTAAAAGTCTGGTATGTGATTCTCTCAGTGAGCACAACGTGTATACTTAGATATTAAAGAGAAACTCTCTTTAAACTCTTCAAACCAGATACAACTAAAATCTTTTAGCCATTTATTATAAATCTTTAGAAGATTGGGATTAGCGAATGTAGAGGCAAGTAATCTGCAGATTGGTGCAATAGGATGCAAACCTGTTTGATAAATCTTTATGACTGAGTCTAGTGCACCAGGAAACCATATATTTTTTTCCAAGAATTTATTAAAGCATAAGTGCCTTATTTGTAGGTATGCGTAAAAGTTATTTCTATTTAAGGAGTATTCTAGCGACAGTTCTTCGAATGACCTAATAGTACAGGATTAGGTATCTATAATTTGATAAAAACATTTTAAACCTTTCTGGCACCAGATCTTAAAGACCTTAGACTGGATTACCGGTTCAAAACCCGGTAAAACCTATGATAGGTAGATATTTTACGCATACATTATCTAACTGTAATTTTTTATTTAGTCTATAGTAAATACAGTAAATTTTGGCAGTAGAAGTTTAAGAGTTGGAACATTTGTTGTTTGTAATAATGCCTTTTAAGAATGTGGAGACACTAGATTTTCTTCAGCTTGGGAATAGGTAATATAATTAGAGTCCATTAACCAATCCAATGCAATTTTGGCCATACAAGCCCAGTTATAGAGTTGAATGTTAGGAAGAGCCAAACTTCCATCTTTTTTAAGGTGGGTGAGTCTTAGAATAGAGATACATGGTTTATTTTGTCCCCAAAGAAATGACAAACATTGGGAGTTGAATAGGCAAATATCTTTACTCGACACAAAGATAGGAAGATTCTGAAGCAGAAAAAGTATCTTTGGAAATAGGATAATTTTAATTAGAGTTATTTTTGCTAACAATGAAAGCAATCCTAAGGCCAGGCGGCTCTGTGCCTCCACCTGACTGCAATTGTAAGAATGCAACAAAATTGCTTTCTTTACATCACTACAGCTAGGCCCATGCCTTGGAGAGTCAGTTAGGCCTTTAAATGGATAGCAAGGTAAAAATGTAAATGTAAATTCATTCATTTAAATTTGAAATAAAAGCATTTTTTGCAATTTACTTCCTTTAGCAAATGTATTTTTGTAAAAGTTATTAACGATTCAGCGACATACGTACATATACTACGTTTGACTAGAGGATTAGGATCCAAACACATGCCTGCTGGCGGTGGTGTGTGTTACATCAGTGTCATACAAGCCACTGCTGACTGTTTCAGAAGGTGCAGTGTTTGAATTCCGGTGCACGGGCACTCACAGCATATGTGGGTATGCCACTGGAAAACAGTAATAACCTTTACTAAGGACCGCTGCTCTATAACCCTGTCCACTTGCTCTGAGCAGGCGGACAGAGATCGCCACAATTCAACCCAATCAAGTACGATCGGGTTGATTGACACCCCCCTGCTGGCGGCTGATTGGCTTCGAATCTGCAGGGGGCAGCGTTGCACCAGCAGCTCACAAGAGCTGCTGGTGCAATGCTGAATATGTAGAGCATATTGCTCTCCGCATTCAGCGAGGTCTGTCGGACCTGATCGCACTGTCGGATCAGATCCGACAGACCTTTAATAAATAGGCCTCTTGGTGTAACATTTTTCATAGTAAAACTGGCTGCACATTCACTGACAGACCACATTTAGCTATTGCACCCTCACATGCTCAGATAGCATCCTTTATTAAAAGCCAGCATGGAAGGCTTTAGGATTTGACACTTCTTGTATGCGAGTGAATGGCAGCTAGTTTTTGCTGTTGTTTTTTGTATACTTGTAGTAAATCTCCAGTGGAGTTTTACCTAGTCTGCTCTGGAGTTGTCATTAAATGTGCTCCTAGTTTTACTCTAAAAAATGCTTTCCACGGTCTGAGAGTGTTGTCAGTGTATAGGAAGTGCAGACAGTAATCTTTGACAATGCAGCCAATTAAAACGTTTTCTATGTTTTTTTTTTTAGAGAAGCCATATCTAGCTAGAACACATTCAAAGGTACAATTAGCACGGTGTATTTAGTCAGAATGGAAGGGTACAAAGCCATACTAACACCACTTGAAAAACATAATTTATGTAAGAACTTACCTGATAAATTCATTTCTTTCATATTAGCAAGAGTCCATGAGCTAGTGACGTATGGGATATACATTCCTACCAGGAGGGGCAAAGTTTCCCAAACCTCAAAATGCCTATAAATACACCCCTCACCACACCCACAATTCAGTTTAACGAATAGCCAAGAAGTGGGGTGATAAGAAAAAAGTGTGAAAGCATATAAAATAAGGAATTGGAATAATTGTGCTTTATACAAAAATCATAACCACCACAAAAAATGGGCGTGCCTCATGGACTCTTGCTAATATGAAAGAAATTTATCAGGTAAGTTCTTTCATAAATTATGTTTTCTGACATGTAATTAGCAAGAGTCCATGAGCTAGTGACGTATGGGATAATGACTACCCAAGATGTGGATCTTTCCACACAAGAGTCACTAGAGAGGGAGGGATAAAATAAAGACAGCCAATTCCTGCTGAAAATAATCCACACCCAAAATAAAGTTTAATGAAAAACATAAGCAGAAGATTCAAACTGAAACCGCTGCCTGAAGTACTTTTCTACCAAAAACTGCTTCAGAAGAAGAAAATACATCAAAATTGTAGAATTTAGTAAAAGTATGCAAAGAGGACCAAGTTGCTGCTTTGCAAATCTGATCAATCGAAGCTTCATTCCTAAACGCCCAGGAAGTAGAAACTGACCTAGTAGAATGAGCTGTGATCCTCTGAGGCGGAGTTTTACCCGACTCAACATAGGCAAGATGAATTAAAGATTTCAACCAAGATGCCAAAGAAATGGCAGAAGCTTTCTGGCCTTTTCTAGAACCGGAAAAGATAACAAATAAACTAGAAGTCTTTCGGAAAGACTTAGTAGCTTCAACATAATATTTCAAAGCTCTAACAACATCCAAAGAATGCAACGATTTCTCCTTAGAATTCTTAGGATTAGGACATAATGAAGGAACCACAATTTCTCTACTAATGTTGTTGGAATTCACAACTTTAGGTAAAAATTCAAAAGAAGTTCGCAACACCGCCTTATCCTGATGAAAAATCAGAAAAGGAGACTCACAAGAAAGAGCAGATAATTCAGAAACTCTTCTGGCAGAAGAGATTGCCAAAAGGAACAAAACTTTCCAAAAAAGTAATTTAATGTCCAATGAATGCATAGGTTCAAACGGAGGAGCTTGAAGAGCCCCCAGAACCAAATTCAAACTCCAAGGAGGAGAAATTGACTTAATGACAGGTTTTATACGAACCAAAGCTTGAACAAAACAATGAATATCAGGAAGAATAGCAATCTTTCTGTGAAAAAGAACAGAAAGAGCAGAGATTTGACCTTTCAAGGAACTTGCGGACAAACCCTTATCTAAACCATCCTGAAGAAACTGTAAAATTCTCGGTATTCTAAAAGAATGCCAAGAAAAATGATGAGAAAGACACCAAGAAATAAAGGTCTTCCAGACTCTATAATATATCTCTCTAGATACAGATTTACGCGCCTGTAACATAGTATTAATCACAGAGTCAGAGAAACCTCTTTGACCAAGAATAAAGCGTTCAATCTCCATACCTTTAAATTTAAGGATTTCAGATCCTGATGGAAAAAAGGACCTTGCGACAGAAGGTCTGGTCTTAACGGAAGAGTCCACGGTTGGCAAGAGGCCATCCGGACAAGATCCGCATACCAAAACCTGTGAGGCCATGCCGGAGCTACCAGCAGAACAAACGAGCATTCCTTCAGAATCTTGGAGATTACTCTTGGAAGAAGAACTAGAGGCGGAAAGATATAGGCAGGATGATACTTCCAAGGAAGTGATTGTAACAGGTGTGTGAAAGTTCATTAGTAACACTGCTTTCAACAAGTCTATTGTGAGCATAAGTCATGAATAGATTTTCCAATATATTAAAAGTATGGTTACCAAATAAAAACTTGAGTGAGTGTTTCATTTTTAAATATATGTAATAACTCATGGCTTAGGGTTTTACATATATTTTATTATGATTTTAATATACTAGTCAGTTGTCTTGAAAATATGTAGAACTATTTACCCCTGGCAACATATGGTAGTTCAAATTTAATCAGACATGACTTTAAAAATAACAAATACCTTCATTGCAATGAATAAACAAAATAAGCAGTTAAAGCTTAGAAAATATGAACTGGAAAAAATAAATACTCAGCTTACCGAGATTTAAGTAACAAGCAGAGGAATATTGAAGAAAAAGCTCACAGTCAGAGAGGCACAATCCTTTGCTTGGGAGAGAGAGCACTAAGCAGAGACGCTGCAGCAGCTGCTGGAAGCAGGGTGTGTGAGATACAGCTGATGAGGCTTGTGGGAGAGAGAGCACAAGGCAGAGACGCTGCAGCAGAGGTTGAGAGCAGCGTGTGAGAGACACAGTGGATGTGGCTCGTGGGAGTGACGTCACCCGGTAGTCAGCTGGAACTGAAAGTCCACTACAGAGCAGGAGAGAGTAGCAGGCAAATTTCCCCAGAATCCACAGGAGAGAAACTAGCTTCACAGGTGCAAAAGGGATTAGCTCACAGGAAGTTAATCCAGGCTGGATACATCAATACCAAGCATTGGTGTGATGTATCCAGTGTAATTTATATGCACCTGAGGAAACCGCCCCTTAAAGGGGTATAATGTTACAGGACCCCCCCCTTAAGAGCAACCACTCCGTGGGTCAAGGTCTGGGACGATCCGGGAATCTTCTGTGGAAAAGAGAGACCAACCTGGGAGCGGAGAGATTAACAGAAGGTTCCCAAGAATCCTCCTCAGAAGGGTACCCCTTCCAATGTACCAGGTACTGAAGACGACCAGAAACCTTCCTGGAGTCAAGGATGGCAGCAACCTCATATTCCACATCCGGAGCTATAGGCAACACAGGAACAGAAGGGTCCAAAGGATTCCGAAGTGAACTGTAGGGTTTGAGGAGTGAGACGTGAAACGTGGGGTGTACTTTAAGAGAGGGGGGCAATTGGAGAGTAACAGCATTCTCATTTACTATTTTAATGATGGGGAAAGGACCAATAAAAAGTTTATGAAACTTCTTGCTGGGCACGGAGATCCGTAAGTTCCTCGTAGAGAGCCAAACAAGATCTCCAAGAACATATGAAGGAGGAGGACGATGCCTGAGGTCGTAGTATTTCTTCTGCCTCTGTTGGGCAATTTTGATAGTGTCATAAAGTTGAGAGAATGTTTCGAGCATAGTGTTAGTAAGATCATCAATGACTGGGCAGTCAGTGGTGACTTCGGGGTGTAGGTGAAAGCTCGGATGGTAGCCATAATTAGCAAAGAAAGGAGTAGCTTTTATCGTTGAATGGTAAGTATTATTATGTGCGAATTCTGCTAGAGGAAGTAATTTTGTCCAGTTGTTTTGTTGTTGGTTGGTGTAACATCTTATATATTCCTCCAACCAATGGTTTGTACGCTCCGTTTGTCCATTGGTTTGGGGATGGAATGCGGTAGAAAGCCGTTGTTCAATGTTAAGGGATGAACATAATTGTTTCCAAACCTTAGAGGTAAATTGTGAACCTCTGTCAGATGTTATAGTGTTCGGTAAGCCGTGTAGGCAGATGACATGTTTTATAAGGATATTTACAGTTTCCAGGGCAGTTGGTAACTTATAATAAGGCACAAAGTGTGCCATTTTAGTGAAGAGATCAACGATAACGATTATTGTGTTATTCTTTTCAGATACAGGTAGATCAACAATATAATCTATAGCAATGTCTTTCCACGGTCTGTCTGGAACTGGTAGGGAGAGAAGAAACCCTGTGGGTTTATTCCTATCTGTTTTACAGGTTGTGCAAACTGAACATGATTTAATGTAGTTTCTTATTTCTGTGTTTATGTGGGGCCACCAGTAGGATCTTGTAACTAAGTCATAAGTTTTGTTCATACCAGGGTGACCTGAAAGGGGAGATTCATGACAAGAGGAGAGAACTTGTTCCCTTAGTGAAGGGGGTACATAGAGTTTTGTGTCATGGTAGTATAACCCATTCTCTCCTTGTGTTAAGTTGTATAGCACTTTAGAAGTATCAGTTAGTTGCTTCTCTTTTAATTCAGTGGTTGAGATGGCTAAAGTCCCCACTATGTTATCTAATGGAACTAGGGGTTTACACATCTGAATCTTAGGAGGAGGAGAAGGAAGCCTAGAAAGTATGTCGGCCTTGGTATTCTTCAAAGCTGATCTATAGGTTATGATGTAATTAAATCTTGAGAAAAATAAACTCCACCTCACTTGTCTAGATGTTAATGTGCGAGATGTTTTTAGGTACTCTAATTGCGATGATCAGTGAAAATAATTATAGGCTCTATTGTACCTTCTAAAAGGTGTCTCCAAGTTTCAAGAGAGCTTTTAACAGCCAAGAGCTCTTTTTCACCGATATGGTAGTTTATTTCAGAGGTTGTTAACACTCTTGAATAATATGCTACAGGGTGTGTCCTATTTGTTTTGGGATTCTTTTGGGACAATACAGCTCCTATAGCGTAGAATGAGGCATCAACCTCTAGTATGTACTGTTTTTGTGGATCAGGGTATGCTAGAATAGGTGCTGTAGTAAAGGAATTTTTTAGAACATTGAAGGAGTGATTTGCGTCTTTGTTCCATTCAAAAGGAACATTGGCTTTTGTCAAGTTAGTTAGGGGTTTAACTATTGCTGAAAAGTTTTTAATAAATTTTCTATAGAAGTTAGAAAATCCCAAAAACTTTTGTATATGTTTTCTGGTTTTTGGTATAGGCCAATCAAGAATGGTTTGGATCTTTGTTTTCTCCATATATATCCCTTTAGATGATATATGATACCCAAGGAAAGTGATTTCAGGGGAATGAAAGGTACACTTTTCAGGTTTCACATACAGGTGATGAGCTAACAGTCTTGAGAGGACTATCCTAACATGTTTTATATGTTCTTTTTCATTATCTGAAAATATAAGGATGTCATCCAAGTAGATAACTAGAAAAGTGTCAAGGAGATCACGGAACACATCGTTGATGAACCTCTGGAATGTGGCGGGTGCATTGCACAATCCAAAGGGCATTACGGTATATTCATATAACCCGTACCTAGTACGGAAAGCAGTCAACCACTCATCCCCAGAACGCACTCTTATTAAATTATAAGCTCCTCTTAGATCAAGCTTAGTGTAAATGGATGAGCCATGTAATCTTTCGATTAATTCAGGGATGAGTGGAAGAGGATAACGATCTTTTTTTGTTATTTTATTCAATTCGCGGTAGTCAACGATTGGCCGTATGGTTTTATCTTTATTGGTTACGAAAAATATTCCTGCCCCTGCAGGGGAGGTGGAGGGTCTAATGAATCCCTTCCTGAGATTCTCATTGATATATTCTTTTAACGTATCAAGCTCAGGTTTAGAAAGTGGGAATATGTGTCCATATGGAACTTTTGACCCAGGGATTAGATCTATGGGGCAATCATACTCCCGATGGGGTGGCAAGGTTTCTGCCTCCTGTTTGTCAAATACTTGTTTTAAATCTGAATAAACAGGAGGGATGTTAGTTTCCAAGACAGATAGAAGAGGTTGTATAGGGTAACATGTGGTGGTACAATATTGTGAATTAAATTCAAGTGTTTTTTCTGACCAATGTACGAGGGGCTGATGTTTATTCAACCAGTGTAGACCTAATACAACAGGAAAAATGGGTGAAGGAATAACGTCAAAAGAAATGAACTCTTGGTGTATGTCATGAGTAGTGACTAATAAGGGAATTGTTTGGTGTGTGATGGGTCCTGACTCTAATTGTCTTCCATCAATTAATTGTACAGAAACAGGTTTTTTCTTTGCAATAATGGGTATTTTATTTTCTTGTACAACTTTTATATCTATATAACTAGCGTAGGCTCCCGAATCCAAAACGGCCTTAAGACTGTGTCGGTTTTGTCCCCACTGTAAAGAGATAGTAATAATGAAATATGCAGGATTTTGTGCTGTTAAAGATAGTAAATGATCTGAGGTAAAATTTGTCTTACCTGATCTTTGTATCTTTAAAGAAGGACAGTCAGAAACAGAATGCTCCTTTGCGGCACAATAGAGGCAAAGTCCCAGTTCTTTTCTGCGTGACTTTTCCTCAGGGGACAGGGGTCCTCTAATGAACCCTATCTCCATGGCTTCATCCTGACTCTTATGGGAGGGTGTATAAGCTTTAGGGGTGGTAACCTTGGTATAGGAGTCTGGGGAATATCTTTCCTGTTTCCTTTCCCTAATTCTTCTATCTATTTTTATAGTTAAAGACATAAGTGAGTCAAGTGTTTCTGGGAGATCTAGTCTAGCAAGCTCATCCTTAATATTTTCAGACAACCCTATTCTAAATTGATTTTTTAGGGAAACCTGATTCCATTGGGAATCCCTTTGCCAAATCTTAAATTCAGAGATATATTCCTCAACAGGCCTCTTATGTTGCTTTAAGTTACGCAACTTAAAATCTGCTGTGAGTTGCCTGTTGGGGTCCTCATATAAATCTGACATGGCCTTGAAGAAATCATCAATTGAATTTAGAATAGGGTCGTTATTTTCTAAGAATAAATCTGCCCATTGTCTGGGCTCACCTCTTAGGAAAGAAATGACAGTTAGTACTTTTATACGGTCATTAGGAAATGTTTTTGGCTTAAGTGTGAGAAATAATTTACAGGCATTATGAAACTGCCTAAATGATTTCCTATCCCCAGAGAATTTTTCAGGAGGTGGAATTGGGGGGTCAGGAGTGTTAGTGTCAGGGGGTTTAGCTGCACTTAACCCTTCTTTAATAATATTCCTAAGTGTCAGGTTTTCTACCTGAAGTTCTCTAAGTCCCTGACTTAAAAGGTCAACTTTGTTGGATAATTCCTGGAAGTGAGCGTTTATGTCACCTGGATTCATCATCGTAGTTAAGTCAGCTGGATAAGTTTGGCTTGGTATTCTGTAACAGGTGTGTGAAAGTTCATTAGTAACACTGCTTTCAACAAGTCTATTGTGAGCATAAGTCATGAATAGATTTTCCAATATATTAAAAGTATGGTTACCAAATAAAAACTTGAGTGAGTGTTTCATTTTTAAATATATGTAATAACTCATGGCTTAGGGTTTTACATATATTTTATTATGATTTTAATATACTAGTCAGTTGTCTTGAAAATATGTAGAACTATTTACCCCTGGCAACATATGGTAGTTCAAATTTAATCAGACATGACTTTAAAAATAACAAATACCTTCATTGCAATGAATAAACAAAATAAGCAGTTAAAGCTTAGAAAATATGAACTGGAAAAAATAAATACTCAGCTTACCGAGATTTAAGTAACAAGCAGAGGAATATTGAAGAAAAAGCTCACAGTCAGAGAGGCACAATCCTTTGCTTGGGAGAGAGAGCACTAAGCAGAGACGCTGCAGCAGCTGCTGGAAGCAGGGTGTGTGAGATACAGCTGATGAGGCTTGTGGGAGAGAGAGCACAAGGCAGAGACGCTGCAGCAGAGGTTGAGAGCAGCGTGTGAGAGACACAGTGGATGTGGCTCGTGGGAGTGATGTCACCCGGTAGTCAGCTGGAACTGAAAGTCCACTACAGAGCAGGAGAGAGTAGCAGGCAAATTTCCCCAGAATCCACAGGAGAGAAACTAGCTTCACAGGTGCAAAAGGGATTAGCTCACAGGAAGTTAATCCAGGCTGGATACATCAATACCAAGCATTGGTGTGATGTATCCAGTGTAATTTATATGCACCTGAGGAAACCGCCCCTTAAAGGGGTATAATGTTACAGTGATAATGCATCCACTGCCTCCGCCTGAGGATCCCGGGATCTGGACAGATACCTGGGAAGTTTCTTGTTTAGATGAGACGCCATCAGATCTATTTCTGGAAGTTCCCACATTTGAACAATCTGAAGAAATACCTCTGGGTGAAGAGACCATTCGCCCGGATGCAACGTTTGGCGACTGAGATAATCCGCTTCCCAATTGTCTATACCTGGGATATGAACCGCAGAGATTAGACAGGAGCTGGATTCCGCCCAAACCAGAATTCGAGATACTTCTTTCATAGCCAGAGGACTGTGAGTCCCTCCTTGATGATTGATGTATGCCACAGTTGTGACATTGTCTGTCTGAAAACAAATGAACGATTCTCTCTTCAGAAGAGGCCAAAACTGAAGAGCTCTGAAAATTGCACAGAGTTCCAAAATATTGATCGGTAATCTCACCTCCTGAGATTCCCAAACTCCTTGTGCTATCAGAGATCCCCACACTGCTCCCCAACCTGTGAGACTTGCATCTGTTGAAATTACAGTCCAGGTCGGAAGCACAAAATAAGCCCCCTGAATTAAACAATGGTGATCTGTCCACCACGTTAGAGAGTGTCGTACAATCGGTTTTAAAGATATTAATTGAGATATCTTTGTGTAATCCTTGCACCATTGATTCAGCATACAGAGCTGAAGAGGTCACATGTGAAAACGAGCAAAGGGGATCGCGTCCGATGCAGCAGTCATAAGACCTAGAATTTCCATGCATAAGGCTACCGAAGGGAATGATTGTGACTGAAGATTTCGACAAGCTGAAATCAATTTTAGACGTCTCTTGTCTGTCAAAGACAGAGTCATGGACACTGAATCTATCTGGAAACCCAGAAAGGTTACCCTTGTCTGAGGAATCAATGAACTTTTTGGTAAATTGATCCTCCAACCATGATTTTGAAGAAACAACACAAGTCGATTCGTATGAGATTCTGCTAAATGTAAAGACTGAGCAAGTACCAAGATATCGTCCAAATAAGGAAATACCACAATACCCTGTTCTCTGATTACAGACAGAAGGGCATCGAGAACCTTTGTAAAAATTCTTGGAGCTGTAGCTAGGCCAAACGGCAGAGCCACAAACTGGTAATGCTTGTCCAGAAAAGAGAATCTCAGGAACTGATAATGATCTGGATGAATCGGAATATGCAGATATGCATCCTGTAAATCTATTGTGGACATATAATGCCCTTGCTGAACAAAAGGCAAGATAGTCCTTACAGTTACCATTTTGAACGTTGGTATCCTTACATAACGATTCAATATTTTTAGATCCAGAACTGGTCTGAAGGAATTCTCCTTCTTTGGTACAATGAAGAGATTTGAATAAAACCCCATCCCCTGTTCCGAAACTGGAACTGGCATAATTACTCCAGCCAACTCTAGATCTGAAACACAATTCAGAAATGCTTGAGCTTTCACTGGATTTACTGGGACACGGGAAAGAAAAAATCTCTTTGCAGGAGGTCTCATCTTGAAACCAATTCTGTACCCTTCTGAAACAATGTTCTGAATCCAAAGATTGTGAACAGAATTGATCCAAATTTCTTTGAAAAAACGTAACCTGCCCCCTACCAGCTGAGCTGGAATGAGGGCCGCACCTTCATGTGGACTTAGAAGCAGGCTTTGCCTTTCTAGAAGGCTTGGATTTATTCCAGACTGGAGATGGTTTCCAAACTGAAACTGCTCCTGAGTATGAAGGATCAGGCTTTTGTTCTTTGTTGAAACGAAAGGAACGAAAACGATTATTAGCCCTGTTTTTACCCTTAGATTTTTTATCCTGTGGTAAAAAAGTTCCTTTCCCACCAGTAACAGTTGAGATAATAGAATCCAACTGAGAACCAAATAATTTGTTACCCTGGAAAGAAATGGAAAGTAAAGTTGATTTAGAAGCCATATCAGCATTCCAAGTCTTAAGCCATAAAGCTCTTCTAGCTAAAATAGCTAGAGACATAAACCTGACATCAACTCTGATTATATCAAAAATGGCATCACAGATAAAATTATTAGCATGCTGAAGAAGAATAATAATATTATGAGAATCATGATCCGTTACTTGTTGCGCTAAAGTTTCCAACCAAAAAGTTGAAGCTGCAGCAACATCAGCCAATGATATAGCAGGTCTAAGAAGATTACCTGAACACAGATAAGCTTTTCTTAGAAAGGATTCAATTTTCCTATCTAAAGGATCCTTAAACGAAGTACCATCTGACGTAGGAATAGTAGTACGTTTAGCAAGGGTAGAAATAGCCCCATCAACTCTAGGGATTTTGTCCCAAAATTCTAATCTGTCAGACGGCACAGGATATAATTGCTTAAAACGTTTAGAAGGAGTAAATGAATTACCCAATTTATCCCATTCTTTAGAAATTACTTCAGAAATAGCATTAGGAACAGGAAAAACTTCTGGAATAACCACAGGAGATTTAAATACCTTATCTAAACGTTTAGAATTAGTATCAAGAGGACCAGAATCCTCTATTTCTAAAGCAATTAGTACTTCTTTAAGTAAAGAACGAATAAATTCCATTTTAAATAAATATGAAGATTTATCAGCATCAATCTCTGAGACAGAATCCTCTGAACCAGAAGAGTCATCAGAATCAGAATGATGATGTTCATTTAAAAAATCATCTGTAGGGAGAGAAGTTTTAAAAGATTTTTTATGTTTTCTAGAAGGAGAAATAACAGACATAGCCTTCTTGATGGATTCAGAAACAAAATCTCTTATGTTATCAGGAACATTCTGCACCTTAGATGTTGAAGGAACTGCAACAGGCAATGGTACATTACTAAAGGAAATATTATCTGCATTAACAAGTTTGTCATGACAATTAATACAAACAACAGCCGGAGGAATAGCTACCAAAAGTTTACAGCAGATACACTTAGCTTTGGTAGTTCCAGCACTAGACAGCGATTTTCCTGAAGTATCTTCTGACTCAGATGCAACGTGAGACATCTTGCAATATGTAAGAGAAAAAACAACATATAAAGCAAAATTGATCAAATTCCTTAAATGACAGTTTCAGGAATGGGAAAAAATGCCATAGAACAAGCTTCTAGCAACCAGAAGCAATGAAAAATGAGACTTAAATAATGTGGAGACAAAAGCGACGCCCATATTTTTTAGCGCCAAATAAGACGCCCACATTATTTGGCGCCTAAATGCTTTTGGCGCCAAAAATGACGCCACATCCGGAACGCCAACATTTTTGGCGCAAAAGAACGTCAAAAAATGACGCAACTTCCGGCGACACGTATGACGCCGGAAACGGAAAAGATTTTTTGCGCCAAAAAAGTCCGCGCCAAGAATGACGCAATAAAATGAAGCATTTTCAGCCCCCGCGAGCCTAACAGCCCACAGGGAAAAAAGAGTCAAATTTTTAAGGTAAGAAAAAATGTTTGATTCAAATGCATTATCCCAAATATGAAACTGACTGTCTGAAAATAAGGAATGTTGAACATTCTGAGTCAAGGCAAATAAATGTTTGAATACATATATTTAGAACTTTATAAACAAAGTGCCCAACCATAGCTTAGAGTGTCACAGAAAATAAGATTTACTTACCCCAGGACACTCATCTACATGTTTGTAGAAAGCCAAACCAGTACTGAAACGAGAATCAGCAGAGGTAATGGTATATAAATAAGAGTATATCGTCGATCTGAAAAGGGAGGTAAGAGATGAATCTCTACGACCGATAACAGAGAACCTATGAAATAGACCCCGTAGAAGGAGATCACTGCATTCAAATAGGCAATACTCTCCTCACATCCCTCTGACATTCACTGCACGCTGAGAGGAAAACCGGGCTCCAACTTGCTGCGGAGCGCATATCAACGTAGAATCTAGCACAAACTTACTTCACCACCTCCATAGGAGGCAAAGTTTGTAAAACTGAATTGTGGGTGTGGTGAGGGGTGTATTTATAGGCATTTTGAGGTTAGGGAAACTTTGCCCCTCCTGGTAGGAATGTATATCCCATACGTCACTAGCTCATGGACTCTTGCTAATTACATGAAAGAAATCATTTTCTAACTCTTAAGGGCTGAAATCACCTTCAACTTTCAAAACTCAGTGAAAAGCCATGCAGTAGACTTCACATGGCTCCTATAACGGATTCGAATAGACTCTGTTAAAATCAAGGTAACAGATCTGATACAAGACAAACCATGTTCAAGTACAAAGCAATAGTTTAGCAAGAATCATTTTGCTCACAACAAGCAGAAAAAACAGTAGTTTTTACAAATTAGCAAACCAGTAATCAGTAGGAGGAAAAGCTTGTGGGCAAAACATTGTTAGAAGTTAAGCACTGAATATATATTTTAGCCACGAATAACAAGACTCTTTGGCCCCTTTAATAAAGTTGCATAAGAAGCTTCAAACATTAAGAAGCACTGGTCTTACACAAGAGCAGAATCAGGGCTGCATGAGTGTTTGCTTGTGCAATGGTAAACTCCTGCAGCAGATTCTGCATTGGAGGTCCTAAAGTCATACGCACAGGTTCCCTGTTTGGTAACCTTGTCCGCCTGTACAGAGCTTTATAAATGGGGGGACTATGTAGATAAAATACAACTACCAAACTGAATCACCACCCACTATTATCCAAAGAGTATCCCCCTTAACACACTGTTTGTACCAATTATAGACAATAAAAAACAGTGATTGCCATAGTAAAGAGTACTCAGCCTACCTGAGAATTGCCAAAAAATCTATTCTAGTTTAATCTACTAATTGACCAGAAACCCACAATGACTCAAAAAGAAGGATGCTAATTAAACAAGTTAGCTCACAACAAATTTAAGGAGTCCATTTACATAATCATTTTTGACAGATTTTTCAGGGATAAATTATGTTCGTCATTTTCCATAAATGAGAACACTAATTGGCTTGTAAAGGTTAGTGTTCGATAAAAAGAGAGGAATCTATTTAGCCTTGATTGCTTTTCTGTAGCTAGAAATTAGCTGCAAAGGATTTATTGTAATTTTAAAGTTATTTCGATTACTATAGAAGACATAGATAATTACGTCTAGTAACAAAGTATTATATAGTCTGTTATATAATTTTATAGCAGTATTTTTTGCATGTCTGCCAAGGGGCCATAAACCATAACCATAAGCTCTGCACTTTGGTCAAGCTGTGGTTTGTTGGGTTACTCAAAGCTAATACTCTTGTGCAATTATATTATATACATTTATAGCTAGAGTCTAGATTTAGTTTAGCTGAGAAATTACAGTTATTGGACTGTAAGCATTTTGAGACTGTAATATAAAATTATACACAGTAAAAAAACGTATTTTTTTATTTTGACCCTTTTCCTGTAATTTAAGTCTGAAAGCTGTAAGTTTTCAACTTCTAGGAAGTAGAGGAGCAAATAATACATTGTCACTTATCTGTACCTAATTTGCAGTTTGTTATCTTATCATTTCTGCTGAAGCCAAACAATGGAAGCTTTGCTAATAAAATGACAATGGCTATCTTTGCCTACTACCGTTACCAGGATGGATTAATGGACATAAAATAGCAGGGTACAATGAAAGCAGCATAGTTACTTCTATATATCCTACAAAAAACACAAAGTTCTGGTGAAGAAAATATAAAGGTGTAAAAATACGAATGTAAGTAAAGGCTCCAGTTAATATAAATGTGATAGCGGAAACCACACCTATCATAAATATGTAAGCCCTTGCTTCAAAACTTGATGAATAAAGTCTCACCTCCAATTCAAAGCACAGTGTAGATCCGGAAATAGGCCAATCGCTCTCTGATTCCGGCAAACCTGGTTGCCACAAGGAACCATCAGTGGCACATACCTCTAGGGAGACTAGTCCCGGGACGTAAGCAAGTAGAACCGCGCTCCCCTCCTGGGGCAAATCAATCTCACAAGGAATCCGATGCACAGAAGGGTGTGCGGGAGGGGTGTCAGTCTCAAATCCGCTGTATCCAATGAGCGTCGTCAAACAGGATGAACCATCTCCGCACAGTGCAGGGCAAGCAAAGTAGAATGGTGGTAAACCCCAAAATTAACTCTTAGGGAGCCTTGAGATCCAGTAGCGGTGGTCCTGAGATGGTGTGTGGAACTCCTCGTAGACCACAAAATATAGTATACGTAAACAAATATACTCAGGAACTCTGTATATGGTGAAACCAATAAAAACAGTCTTTATTTCAAAAAAGGTTAAAATACACACACAGGTTCAGGTAGTGACTTGTCTTACGCGTTTCGGCAGTCTGCCGTAATCATAGACCTATGATTACGGCAGTCTGTCGAAACGCGTTTCACCATATACGGAGTTCCTGAGTATATTTGTTTATGTATTCTATATATCCTATTGTTTTTCTTTCTGTACCTGCAGCTCTCATTAAAGCTGTTCTCTTATTTTAACCCAATACAGAAGCCAGTTGGTAAAGCATCTTTATACTGGGCGCCACCATCTTGTAGCTTGTGTATTATTGTACCACGTGGCAGAAGCAGGGCACTTTCACAGATCTGTAATGTTATTGGCTTTTTGACAGCTGTACCTTGCATTTCAGTCTAGCTCATATAATAGAGAGCAGAAAAGTTTTGCAGTTTTTTGGTCAATTTAAAAGTTACATAACAAATATAAAAAGCCCTTAAGGATAATATAGAGTAACACACAGCTCTTGCTCTGTACTGTAAAGGCTAAAAACAACAATGTCACTGATCTGTAATTCTGTCACAGAATTCAAGAATACTTAAGCTTCAAGATGGCGGTGCCCAGTGTAAAGATCCAGAGCTTTACTAACTGAAAATTGCAAGGGGTTAAAATAACAGAATTACTTTAAGGAGATCTGCAGAAAAACAATAGCACAGTTTAATGTTCTTTTAGCTTTTCCAAATAAGAAGTGGGTGAAATTTGTCCATTGAAAAACAATTGCAGTAAACAAGGTGTTAATGCATTTTAATATTTTTTTCCACACTCACCTAATATGTTCATTTATTGCACAATTGCTTAACAATCTTGTAATTACAAGGTGTTTACTGTCCCTTTCACCCCTTTGTTACAGGACTTTTTAGAGAAGAACTTGCCCAAAATACCAGAGAATTTTTAGCATTTTTGCTATCACTCCATTTAAACAGAAAAAGAGCCTTGTTTTTTTATTTACCTTTCAAAACTATATATATATATTTTAAGTAGACAACCCAAGGTATTGATCTAGGCCCATTTTGGTATATTTAATGCCTTTATTTCACCGCCAAATGCGATCATATAAAAAAATGTTAACATTTTCACAAACTTTGTTTTTCTCCCTGAAATTATTTACATACAGGTACTGCTTGTGCAATTATGGCACACATGGTTGTAAAAGCTTTTCTGTGATCCTCTTTGTTCAGAAATAGCAGACATACGTGGCTTTGCCATTTCCTTTCGATAATTAGAATCCTTCTAATTGCAGCTGCACACCACACTTTTATTATTACCGACAGTGAAGGCTTAATCAGGTAGTTTGTAAACTTAATTTTAGCTGTAGTGTACAGATTAATCTCCCCCCCTGACACCTACCACCTCAATCCCTACCTGATCCTTCCCAAACAGTTCTCTTCCCTCCCTCGCCCCCCCCCCCCCACACACACACTGGGGACCACCATCTTAGGTATTGTGGACAGTTTGCCAGTATGCAGTTTGTTTGTTTTTTGTTTTTTTAATTATTATGATTTAATTTTTTTATATTTATTTTTTTCTGCATTTTAGTAATCCTTCTCAACCCTCACACCTCCCTAATCCTCCCAAATATCTCTGTAACCCGCTCCCACTACTTGCAGTACTGGCAGCTGTCTGCCAGTACCTATAAAATACATATTTTAACATTTTATGTAGTGTAGTGGTCCTCCCACCTCCCTCCCTCTGGAAATCGTTATCTAGAAAATATTGAATATCAGGGTGTATTATGAAGGTTCTTTTAAATGACGTCATCCAAGATGGCATCCCTTGAATTCCGATTGGCTGATAGAATTCTATCAGCCAATCGGAATTAAAGGTGAAAAATTCCTATTGGCTGATGAAATCAGCCAATAGAATTGAGCTTCAATCCTATTGGCTGATCCAATCAGCCAATAGGATTGAGCTCTCATTCTATTGACTGTTCCAATCAGCCAATAGAATGCGAGCTCAATCCTATTGGCTGATTGCATCAGCCAATAGGATTTCTTCACTTTTAATTCCGATTGGCTGATAGAATTCTATCAGCCAATCTGGATTTAAGGGACGGCATCTTGGATGATGTCAATTAAAGGAACCTTCATTCTTCATTAGACGTCGGAAGAAGAGGATGCTCCGCGCCGATGTCTTGAAGATGGACCCGCTCCTCACTGGATGGATGAAGATAGAGGATGCCGTCTGGATGAAGACTTCTGCCCATCTGTAGGATCACTTCTGCCGGCTTGGATGAAGACTTCTCCCAGCTTTCGTTGAGGGCTTCTTGCCACTTCGTTGAGGACTTCTCCCGGCTTCATTGAGGATGGATGTCGGCTCTTCAAAACTGTAAGTGGATCTTCAGGGGTTAGTGTTAGGTTTTTTTAAGGGTCTATTGGGTGGGTTTTATTTTTAGGTTAGGGTTTGGGCAGCAATAGAGATAAATGCCCTTTTAAGGGCAATGCCCATCCAAATGCCCTTTTCAGGGCAATGGGGAGCTTAGGTATTTTTTAGTTAGGTTTTTATTTGGGGAGTTTGGTTGTGTGAGTGGTGGGTTTTACTGTTGGGGGGGTTTGTATTTTTTTTTACATGTAAAAGAGCTGATTTCTTTAAGGGCTATTGGTAGTTTAGTTTAGGCTAGGTTTTTTTTTGGGGGGGGGCTTTTTTTATTTTTATAGGGCTATTAGATTAGGTGTACTTAGTTTAAATATCTGATCATTTGTTTTTTATTTTGTGTAATTTAGTGTTTGTTTGTTTTTGTAATTTAGGTAATTGTATTTAATTTAGGTAATTGATTTAATTGTAGTGTAAGGTTAGGTGTTAGTGTAAGACAGGTTAGGTTTTATTTTACAGGTAAATTTGTATTTATTTTAGCTAGGTAGTTAGTAAATAGTTAATAACTATTTAGTAACTATTCTACCTAGTTAAAATAAATACAAACTTGCCTGTAAAATAAAAAATTTTAAAGAAATGAGTAAACAGCGCTGTATACAGCTACAAACAAATTCCAAGTACTCAGTGTAAAAGTCAATGTAGTTTTATTTTATATATATATATATATATAAAAAAAAGTTTTTAAAAAAAGTTACTTTGCAAATATTTTTCTACACAAAATTGCTTCACAATATCTCACATTTGATGTAGCAAATCTCTAAACGGTTTTCAGCAAACGCCCAATGGCATGTTATAAATACCGCTACCAAATGTGAATATTACACTGTGTCTAATTAATAATCCTCAATAGACATAATAAGCAATAAAAACAATGTGAACATTTGTTGTAAACAAATCAACATATACAAGCAATATTGATGAAAAATACAATATAAAACACTGCTGGCATTAGAGCGACAGACTGCAAGCACTCGCCTGGCCAGACTGGTGTATACGTTACACTACGCGTTTCAGGTTCACGCCCCTTCCTCAGGTGGCATACACCTCACACTTGAGGAAGGGCCGTAAACTAAGGAAATTGCGGAGTAAGAAATATTAATAATTGATGAAATAGTGTGATTGATATGAGATGGAAATACTGAAAATTGTAGTGAAACATGTGACCTGGAGACAGGTGTTATGATGTACTATATAACAGTCCCATGCATAAAGAAAGAGTAGCACTCTTTCAGGAATGAACAACAACTTACCACCTAGGAGCAACCTTTTTTAACCCAATTGTGCTTTTCACAGAGGAAAGCTTTCCTGGAGTATATAAGTCTGATCTCGCCTAGCAAGGTCATTCCAGCTCTGAAATATCAGGCAATCCTCCTCTGAACAGGGATTATGGCAACCCCGGACGATTGTTTTGGCCTTCTTTGTGCCACATATGGTTTCCCCATCACCCTTAAGGAGACTTCCCCAGGGTCAAAATACAAATATATAAAGAGAAGAGCTCTAATAGGAACAGGCTACAACTCAGTAGCTTTTTCTATGGCGAGTTACCTAGGAGCAGCCTTTTTTAGCCCAGTTGTGATTTTCACAGAGGAGATAGTTTTATCCCCCCTTTGTAAAGCTGCATAAGCAGTTTTGGGGCCATCTCTGGGCAGACTTGCTTATGCAAGCCTGTAACTGAAAGTAAAGAAGCACCAGTCTTACAAACGCTTCTACTTTATATAGGTTGTAGATGTTGTAGATGCACTCATTCATTCAAGATGACTGACAAGTGATTGGTGTGTGGACAGGTTATCTTTCTGAAAACCTTGTTTGCATGCAGTATGATAATTGAGGGTCATTGTTTCAACCCTCTGTGAACTGAATGTTTGTATGTCTAGAATATTTATATTTATGATTGACTTATTGCACAGTTTCTATTTTTAATTCTATATGTTTGAACTTAATCAAGGACATAAATTGTGTTCTAACCTCTTAACCATCATTTTAACATGTATATAGACCAGGAAAGCGCAGCATGGCCAACAGTGGCGAATCTACTTTAGCATTGCTTGCACAAGACCTGTTAAATTCTTATATATATATATATGTATATATATATATATATATATATATATATATATATATATATATATATATATATATATATATATATATGTATATACTGTATATTATATATCTAAATAGTCAATTAATCATTGCATTGCTATTGATCTGCATTCAGTATCACTGATTTAAAATAATTGTCATTTTGGTTAGTGAAATTACATTTTAAGTCCCTTTAAGGATCATGTTAAATATATTCATGGATTCCCAGTGCACACATTTGCAGTTTGTATATGACAAAATTAGGCCATGCTTTTTAGCCACTTGCAGTTGACTCTTGTAGCATATATAGTGTTAGCCCAAACAGAGGCTTGTCTACAAATTGTCTACATTTAAGCAATTTAAGCCATGTTTACATTCTTTCAAGTACATCAAAGGCACACACTTAAGATTAATATAGAAATATGCAATTAATATGCTCTCTTTTGGCAGCATAGCAGCTACTCAAGCCAATGCCAAAGGTAATTAAACAATGGTTCAAATGGCAGATCATAGGGCTTTGAAGATATCTGTGGGAAATGGGCTGCACGGCTGTTCTTTAGTGTTGTAGTGTATTAGATGTGACATTGCTAAACAAGCTCATCTTTCTGGTCCAGTAGACCAATTTAGGCATTCCCATTTATCATGCACTGATTGTACAATTGTTAGAGCTACATTACTCCTCATTTTATAATAGCTTAAGGGAATATCCCTAATAGTATGTGAAAGCTTTTAATATACACGCTTTAGCAAAAAAAGTGATTCAGCTGTAAATCTAAACAAAGAAATCCCTCATTGGCTGGAGTGTAATGAAGTAGAAATTAAATATTGTCTGCAAAATTGGCTAGACAAAAAAAAAAGGCCAAATGTTTCATAATGTGCACAAAGGGCACTTTTATATTGAAGAAACAACAATAATGATACTCTGAAATAGAAAAACAGTCTGTGTACTATCACAAAGGAAATCAAAGGTATATTTATTTATCTTACTTTTTTTTTTTTTTGCTTTATGCTAAATAAATTATTTTTTAATTTAATGCATTCTTTTTTTAAATTGTTCTTATGGTGAATCCTTGCTCAACAAAGCAGCTATTTGCTGACTTCTTAGTTGCACACAGACATTTCCTGCAAGCTTCAGTATACAGTTAAACAGCTTTTGCATAGTTGTTTTTCATGTATAGAAATATTAAAAAATACTGCTGTCTTTTATATTTATAATAAAACATTTGTGCTTTCCATGTCAATTTAAAGGGAAACTAAACCCAATTTTTTTTTCTTTCATTATTCAGATAGACAAGCAATTTTAAGCTTTCAACTTTCTAATTTACTCCTATTTTCAATTTATGTTCGTTTTCTTGCTATCTTTATTTGAAAAGCAGAAATCTAAGCTTAGGAGCATTTTTGGTTCAGGACCCTGGGTAGCGGTTGCTGATTGCATGAAGCCCCTTTCCTAATTCTATAAAGGCAGTTTTTACCTTAAAGGGACATGATGCCCAAATGTTGAAACACTTGAAAGTGATGCAGCATAGCTGTAAAAAGCTGACTAGAAAATATCACCTGAACATTTCTATGAAAAAAGAAAGATATTTTACCTCAAAATGTCCTAAGTATTCACACCCTATTGTGAAGGACTTTAAGCAGCAAATCAGTATGCCTGTCTTGGGACGTTCAAAGGAGCATGCCTCATCCACACTCAGCTTATTTCCCTATTCAGTTTAAGGAAGTTTACTATGAAATCTCATGAGATTACAGTAAAACAGTTCATGACCGCAGCACTGCTGATGCTGATTGGCTGCTGTTCATTTCTTCCTTCTTCTTTTTTACCTGCAGCTTGACAGTAACTGAAAGATAACCTTTTACAGGACACTTACACTGGTGAACTGAGGAAATTGAAAGGTAAAATACCTTTTTACATAGAGATGTTCCGGCGATACTTTCCTGTCAGCTTTTTACAGTTATGCTGCATCACTTTCAAGTGATTTTGCATATAAGTATTATGTCCCTTTAAGAACAGTTGGTCTTTTTTTTTTTGCTTGTTTTTAGTATTTGAAGGAAATGCATATGTTACACTTGGACTCAAAAAATTATAATTTAAAAATGTGTAAAGCAAATAAAGGAAATATTGAAATCAAAATATGCAGTAAAACAATTGTATTGCTTACTCACATTAAAAATCCTCCAAAATTATTCTGCAAAACAATATTTTATGAAAAAAAAAATTGTATTGAAATTGTGCAGAAACAATATAATTTAAGTTATAACGTAGAAATCATGATAAAACTGCACTGCACATTAAAAAAATGATATGAAATTTGTATCTATAATATGAAATAAAAATTCCTTATTGCAAAATCAGTTTCCCGCCTCTGCTAGTGGGTTGAATAGGGATAACATTTACCGACATTTTCCAAAGGTGCATTTTCCATCATTACTGTCAGCTTGCCGATTACAACTTCAAGTCCCATAGAAAACCATAGAAGTCAAAAAATTTAATTTTACTCCCGCTTTCCATTAAACGTTCAAACAGGTAAAACACCGGCGGTTGCTATTGTTAAAGGGACAGTAAAGTCAAAATACATTTTTCATGATTCAAATACAGCATGCAATTTTAAACAACTTTCCAAATTAGTTCTGTTATCAAATTTGCTTTGCTCATTTGGTATCTTTTATTGAAGAGTAAAACTAAGTAGGCTCATAAGAGCTCAGGAGTGTGCATGTGTCTTTAGTACTCTATGGTAGCAGTGTTTGTAACATTGTATAACAAAGCTACAAATAATGTTGCAAAATACTGCTGACATGTGCACACTCCTGAGCACTTATGAGCCTACCTAGTTTTACTCTTAAATAAAAGATACAAAGAAAAATTTGATAACAGAAGTACATTGGGAAGTTGTTTAAAATTGCCTGCTCTGTCTGAATTATGATAGTTTAATTTTGACTGTACTGTCCCTTTAAAGTCTTATACATTATGGCATGCCCAACTAGGTGTAAAAGAGGGAAAATTTACTTTTTGAGGCCTATTTTCAATTGAGTTTGATTCAACATAGTAACAGTAAGAGCATAATCATAGGTTTGATTATTTAGATATGTCCTTTAGGAATGTACCTACATTTGCAGTCTCAAACCTGTGTGTGATGGAGTCATGGTCTTCTCTCATCAAGTTTGGCTGTTAAAAAGTCCAATGCATTTGAGCTTGTTTCAACGAGCAAGGTTGCTCGCTGTGAAAATTAATACTTATTGTATGTCAAACATATTCTTTTGAACTTCACATCAGGTTATTAAATAAAACATAAATATGAATACTCAGCATGCCTGCTTCATACTGCTGAGAATAACACAGTGCCTGATGTCGTCACCCAAAAGGGTGTTGGAAAGAAGGGGCAGAGCAAGAAACTCAAGGTAGAGAAAAAAAAGGGGGGGGGGAGGGTGAGAAGAAGGAGCTTTTGTGTAGGAGGGGGAGGAAGCTGAAAGCAATTTCAGTGAATGTATGCATGACCCATGTATCAATACTCTTTACCTGCCCAGGTAAATGCCATCATTTCATGTGTAGCCAATTTGCCAATTTTTAGGTAGTGATAGCGCTCCAGTTTAAGCAGATCCCCCACTCTAGCCCTCCATTCCTTAATGCTTGGAGCCTGAACCCTTTTCCAGTATGCCGGTATAAGCCCCTTTGCACCATTCAGCATCAGCAAAAGTAGTATGTATTTATCTTCCCCAATTATTTTGGGTAATTCATGGTAAATCAGGTATGATGGTTTTTGAGAATACTGCTCATTTCTCCCAGCACCCCCTCCCAGAAAGGTTGTATGTGTGGGCACGTCCACCAAATGTGGAGAAGGGTTCCCTCCTCTCCGCAGCCCCTCCAGCACTCCCCGCTTGTGAGGGTAGATCCTTCGAAGTCTATGGGGCGTTAAGTACCACCTACTCAAAAGCTTATAATGCATCTCCTGGAGTCTCATTGAGACTGAAGCCCTCCTGGCTCTTGCAAAGATCTTCGTCCAATCTTTGGTATCTATCTCCTGTCCAAGCTCTTTCTGCCAAGTATTCGCGTATGACGGGAGGACAGACCCTCCCCTAGACAATAGGAGTTTGTATAGCTGAGATATAAGATGTGTGGGGCTCTGAGACATTGTACACAACACCTCAAATGGCGTCCTATTCCTAACCAACCCCCCCCCCCCGATCCTGATGAGTGTAAAGATAATGCATGATCTGTGTTACTCTGAACCAAGATGTAAAGATGGCACTATTCCATTCGGCCAATTCTGCCTGTGTTTTGAGTTTATCCTGTTGGAAGATATTGCAGATGGGCGCTTCTGCTAGAGTATAGTATTCTCCCGGGGCATGGGGTCTAGTTTCCATTCCCAAATCTGGATTCTCCCGGATAGGGATTTTTGGTGATGCAGGGGAGGATACAAAGCTGCCCTCCGCCAGAAGACTGTCCCATGTCTTCAAGGTATCTGTTATCATGGGGTAAGATGAAATCATACCTGGACGTCCCCTAGCAGAGATCCAGGCCAGTGCCCCTACATTTCCCCGCCGCGTGATTTCATTATCTATTTGTATCCAGAGTTTGTTATGAGAGTTCTGGTTCCACTCAACTATCCTCTGGTGGAATATGGCTCTTTGATACTCAGTGAGGAGAGGAAAACCCAATCCTCCTCTATCCCTGGGTAGGTATATGGTATGTCTGCTGACTCTAGGCCTGATACTATTCCATATGTAGGCCTCTATAGCTGTCTGTATTTGCTGGATATAATGCAGAGCCAACAAAGTTGGGACCGTCTGCAGCACATACAACACCCTTGGTAACACGTTCATCTTCACAACCCCAACCCGGCCCATCCATGAGATTTTTTTTCCAATTAGATAAGTCCCTGAGAATATCATCCCATATGTTTTTGTAATTTAAGTCTATAATCTCTGATATACTTGGCGAGATAGTGAGTCCCAAGTACCTAATATTACGGTTAGCTACTTTTATCAGGCAATCAGAGGAGAGGGAGTCAAATATTTCAGGAGGTTCTGTAATATTTAAAATCTTGGATTTCAGAGGATTAAGAAGGAAGTTAGACACTCTGCCGAAGGAAGTGATCTCCAAGAGTGCGTCTCCCAAGGAATTAAACGAGTCCGGATTGGATCTGATTTTGGTTGCTAGAACCTCTATAGTGAGTGCAAACAAGAGTGGCGAGAGTGGACACCCCTGCCTAGTCCCGTTCTTAATCTTAAAGGTTTCTGATAAAGTGCCATTGACTCTTACTTTAGCGTTTGGGGCCGAATAAAGGGACATCACTCTGTTTATAAAGCTAGGTCCCAATCCGAACCTCACCAGTGTGAGTCTCATGAATTGCCAGTCCACCCGATCAAATGCTTTTTCTGCATCTGTAGTGACCAGGGAGAGTGGCAATTGGTTTATGTGGGCATGAGTTATCATTTGCAAGACTTTTAGGGTGTTGTACCTAGCCTCGCGGGTGGGTATAAATCCCACTTGATCTGTTGAGATCAAACTGGGGAGGTATCCATTCAGACGGGCAGCCATGACCTTCGCAAGGATTTTCACATCCGAGTTTAACAGCGAAATTGGCCTAAAGTTCTCGGGTTTGTCATGTGATTTCCCGGGTTTGGGGATCACTGTAATATAGGCCTCCAGCATAGAGCCTGGAAGGTCGGGGTTTCTGATAGGGAGTTGAATATGTTCACCAGTTTGGGGACCAGGATATCTGCGTATATCTTCTAGTATTTTAGTCCAAAACCATCAGGTCCAGGGCATTTTCCCGATGGTAGGTCTTTGATTGCTTTTTGCACTTCTTTTGTAATTGGGGAATCCAATAATTCCATCTCCTCGTTTGTTAGTTTGGGGAGATTCACTCCCTCAAGATATTCCGATACGCCCCCGTCCCCCAATGGGGGCACCTGGGCATCTTCTCCGAGTCAAGTGGTGCGACGTAGGTTGTACAGGGACTCATAGTAAGTCCTAAAGATGTTCGCTATTGATTTCCCGTCTGCTCTAATCGAGCCTTCGTTATCTATCATGTGATGCACATATGCCTTCAGTTTTTTCCTCGCGATTGCTCTAGCGAGAAGTTTCCCCGGTTTATCGCCTTGTTCACAGTAAAGTCGCCTCAGAATAAGAGCTTGTTTTTGATGCTCTTCTTGTAAGAATTGTAGCAGATCTGCTCTTGCCTGAGTCAAATGTCCCGATCCGGACACATCAAGTGGGCGCTGTTTGTGAAGTCGTTCCGCTCTCTCAACTTGTGTCAAAAGAGTACGATAACGCTCCTTTTTCAAACTGTTCAGCCTCGATTTTCTCTTAATCAAGAGGCCTCTAATGGTGCACTTGTGCGCCTCCCAAATGGTAGTATCCTTCAACCGCTCATTAGCATTGAGATGAAAGAATTCTGTCAAGGATTTCCGGATATCAGAGCGGAACGTCTGATCATCCAGAAGAGTTATAGGGGAGCTGGGCCAATGAATAGAGCATTCCACTGGGGCGTGATGGGACCATGTGATAGCGTAAATATTGCTACTTTTTGTGATTATCAGGCCCGTAGCGTCAGTGAACAGGTAGTCTATTCTAGAATATTTTCTGTGTGGATGCGAATAAAAAGTATAGTTTTTAACTGACGGGTGTTGCAACCGCCATATATTATGAATTGCCAATTCTGCCAATGAGGTAGTGATACGCTTCAGAGTTTTGTGAGGAGTGCTGGAGACACCATTGGAAGTATCAAGAGTCCAAAGGGTGCGTTGAAGTCCCCTCCCAAGTACAGCACCCCTGTCAGAACTTCGAGAATTTTATGGATAACTTTCTGTAAGAAGAGGTGCTGGGCCTGATTCGGGCAATATACATTTGCAAGTGTAATGGGTCTACCTAACAGGGTGCCAGTAAAGAACCAAATATCTGCCCTCTGGGTCTTTGTACGCTTGCAAAAGTTGAAAAGGCATTCTTGCACTGAAAATAATTCCCACTCCGGTTTTTTTGGGGGGGGGGGCAGAAGCAAAATGGGCATTAGGGTACCGGTGACTGCACCACTTCGGCTCATGTGGAGCCGAGAAATGAGTCTCTTGTAAATGTACTATATCCCCACCCATTCTGTGTAGATCTCTTAGAACAATGAATCGCTTATTAGGGCTATTCAACCCTTTGGCATTTATAGATATGAGCTCAACTGTCAGAGGTTTATGTCTGTCTAGTTGACGTGGCATTTTGAGCAGTTAACTTCAATGTAGGAGAGGAATGAAGTGTAAGTATGTGGAGGACCGGAAGGGGAAGGAGAGGGAAGGGTTTGTGGAAAAAAACATAATTTATGCTTACCTGATAAATTTATTTCTCTTGTAGTGTATCCAGTCCACGGATCATCCATTACTTATGGGATATTAACTCCTCCCCAACAGGAAGTGCAAGAGGATTCACCCAGCAGAGCTGCTATATAGCTCCTCCCCTAACTGCCATTACCAGTCATTCGACCGAAAACATGCAGAGAAAGGAAAACCATAGGGTGCAGTGGTGACTGTAGTTTAATGGAAAAATTACCTGCCTTAAAGTGACAGGGCGGGCCGTGGACTGGATACACTACAAGAGAAATAAATTTATCAGGTAAGCATAAATTATGTTTTCTCTTGTTAAGTGTATCCAGTCCACGGATCATCCATTACTTATGGGATACCAATACCAAAGCTAAAGTACACGGATGACGGGAGGGACAGGCAGGCTCTTTATACGGAAGGAACCACTGCCTGAAGAACCTTTCTCCCAAAAACAGCCTCCGAAGAAGCAAAAGTGTCAAATTTGTAAAATTTGGAAAAAGTATGAAGAGAAGACCAAGTTGCAGCCTTGCAAATCTGTTCAACAGAAGCCTCATTCTTAAAGGCCCAAGTGGAAGCCACAGCTCTAGTAGAATGTGCTGTAATTCTTTCAGGAGGCTGCTGTCCAGCAGTCTCATAGGCTAAACGTATTATGCTACGAAGCCAAAAGGAGAGAGAGGTAGCCGAAGCTTTTTGACCTCTCCTCTGACCAGAATAAACGACAAACAGGGAAGACTTTGTTGAAAATCCTTAGTTGCCTGTAGATAAAATTTCAGGGCACGGACTACATCTAGATTGTGTAGCAGACGTTCCTTTTTCGAAGAAGGATTAGGACACAAAGATGGAACCACAATCTCTTGATTGATATTCCTGTTAGTGACCACCTTAGGTAGGAACCCAGGTTTAGTACGCAGAACTACCTTGTCTGAATGAAAAATCAGATAAGGAGAATCACAATGTAAGGCAGATAACTCAGAGACTCTTCGAGCCGAGGAAATCGCCATTAAAAACAGAACTTTCCAAGATAACACTTGATATCAATGGAATGAAGGGGTTCAAACGGAACCCCCTGTAAAACATTAAGAACTAAGTTCAAACTCCATGGTGGAGCAACAGTTTTAAACACAGGCTTGATCCTAGCTAAAGCCTGACAAAAAGCTTGAACGTCCGGAACTTCTGACAGACGTTTGTGTAAAAGAATGGACAGAGCTGAAATCTGTCCCTTTAAGGAACTAGCGGATAAACCCTTTTCTAAACCTTCTTGTAGAAAAGACAATATCCTCGGAATCCTAACCTTACTCCATGAGTAACTCTTGGATTCGCACCAATATAAGTATTTGCGCCATATCTTATGGTAAATCTTTCTGGTAACAGGCTTCCTAGCCTGTATTAAGGTATCAATAACTGACTCAGAAAAACCACGTTTTGATAAAATCAAGCGTTCAATTTCCAAGCAGTCAGCTTCAGAGAAATTAGATTTTGATGTTTGAAGGGACCCTGGATCAGAAGGTCCTGTTTCAGAGGTAGCGACCAAGGTGGACAGGATGACATGTCCACTAGATCTGCATACCAAGTCCTGCGTGGCCATGCAGGCGCTATTAGAATCACTGATGCTCTCTCCTGTTTGATTCTGGCAATCAATCGAGGAAGCATCGGGAAGGGTGGAAACACATAAGCCATCCCGAAGGTCCAAGGTGCTGTCAAAGCATCTATCAGAACCGCTCCCGGATCCCTGGATCTGGACCCGTAACGAGGAAGCTTGGCGTTCTGTCGAGACGCCATGAGATCTATCTCTGGTTTGCCCCAACGTCGAAGTATTTGGGCAAAGACCTCCGGATGAAGTTCCCACTCCCCCGGATGAAAAGTCTGACGACTTAAGAAATCCGCCTCCCAGTTCTCCACTCCCGGGATGTGGATTGCTGACAGGTGGCAAGAGTGAGACTCTGGCCAGCGAATTATCTTTGATACTTCCATCATTGCTAGGGAGCTTCTTGTCCCTCCCTGATAGTTGATGTAAGCTACAGTCGTGATGTTGTCCGACTGAAACCTGATGAACCCCCGAGTTGTTAACTGGGGCCAAGCCAGAAGGGCATTGAGAACTGCTCTCAATTCCAGAATGTTTATTGGTAGGAGACTCTCCTCCTGATTCCATTGTCCCTGAGCCTTCAGAGAATTCCAGACAGCGCCCCAACCTAGCAGGCTGGCGTCTGTTGTTACAATTGTCCAGTCCGGCCTGCTGAATGGCATCCCCCTGGACAGATGTGGCAGAGAAAGCCACCATAGAAGAGAATTTCTGGTTTCTGATCCAGATTCAGAGTAGGGGACAAGTCTGAGTAATCCCCATTCCACTGACTTAGCATGCACAATTGCAGCGGTCTGAGATGTAGGCGTGCAAAGGGTACTATGTCCATTGCTGCTACCATTAAGCCGATCACCTCCATGCATTGAGCTACTGACGGGTGTTGAATGGAATGAAGGACACGGCATGCATTTTGAAGCTTTGTTAACCTGTCTTCTGTCAGGTAAATCTTCATTTCTACAGAATCTATAAGAGTCCCCAAGAAGGGAACTCTTGTGAGTGGAAAGAGAGAACTCTTCTTTTCGTTCACCTTCCATCCATGCGACCTTAGAAATGCCAGTACTAACTCTGTATGAGACTTAGCAGTTTGAAAGCTTGAAGCTTGTATCAGAATGTCGTCTAGGTACGGAGCTACCGCAATTCCTCGCGGTCTTAGTACCACCAGAAGAGCACCCAGAACCTTTGTGAAGATTCTCGGAGCCGTAGCCAATCCGAATGGAAGAGCTACAAACTGGTAATGCCTGTCTAGAAAGGCAAACCTTAGATACCGGTAATGATCTTTGTGAATCGGTATGTGAAGGTAAGCATCCTTTAAATCCACTGTGGTCATGTACTGACCCTTTTGGATCATGGGTAAAATTGTCCGAATAGTTTCCATTTTGAACGATGGAACTCTTAGGAATTTGTTTAGGATCTTTAAATCCAAGATTGGCCTGAAAGTTCCCTCTTTTTTGGGAACCACAAACAGATTTGAGTAAAACCCTTGTCCTTGTTCCGACCGCGGAACCGGATGGATCACTCCCATTAATAAAAGATCTTGTACGCAGCGTAGAAACGCCTCTTTCTTTATTTGGTTTGTTGACAACCTTGACAGATGAAATCTCCCTCTTGGGGGAGAGAATTTGAAGTCTAGAAGGTATCCCTGAGATATGATCTCTAACGCCCAGGGATCCTGGACATCTCTTGCCCAAGCCTGGGCGAAGAGAGAAAGTCTGCCCCCCACTAGATCCGTTCCCGGATCGGGGGCCCTCGATTCATGCTGTCTTAGGGGCAGCAGCAGGTTTCCTGGCCTGCTTGCCCTTGTTCCAGGACTGGTTAGGTCTCCAGCCTTGTCTGTAGCGAGCAACAGCTCCTTCCTGTTTTGGTGCAGAGGAAGTTGATGCTGCTCCTGCTTTGAAATTACGAAAGGAACGAAAATTAGACTGTCTAGCCTTAGGTTTGGCTCTGTCTTGAGGCAGGGCATGGCCTTTACCTCCTGTAATGTCAGCGATAATTTCTTTCAACCCGGGCCCGAATAAGGTCTGCCCTTTGAAAGGTATATTAAGCAATTTAGATTTAGAAGTAACGTCAGCTGACCAGGATTTTAGCCACAGTGCTCTGCGTGCCTGAATGGCGAATCCAGAATTCTTAGCCGTAAGTTTAGTTAAATGTACTACGGCATCTGAAATAAATGAGTTAGCTAACTTAAGGGCTTTAAGCTTGTGTGTAATCTCATCTAATGGAGCTGATTCAAGTGTCTCTTCCAGAGACTCAAACCAAAATGCTGCTGCAGCCGTGACAGGCGCAATGCATGCAAGAGGTTGCAATATAAAACCTTGTTGAACAAACATTTTCTTAAGGTAACCCTCTAACTTTTTATCCATTGGATCTGAAAAGGCACAGCTATCCTCCACCGGGATAGTGGTACGCTTAGCTAAAGTAGAAACTGCTCCCTCCACCTTAGGGACCGTTTGCCATAAGTCCCGTGTGGTGGCGTCTATTGGAAACATCTTTCTAAATATCGGAGGGGGTGAGAACGGCACACCGGGTCTATCCCACTCCTTAGTAACAATTTCAGTAAGTCTCTTAGGTATAGGAAAAACGTCAGTACTCGCCGGTACCGCAAAATATTTATCCAACCTACACATTTTCTCTGGTATTGCAACTGTGTTACAATCATTCAGAGCCGCTAACACCTCCCCTAGTAATACACGGAGGTTTTCCAGCTTAAATTTAAAATTTGAAATATCTGAATCCAGTTTGTTTGGATCAGAACCGTCACCCGCAGAATGAAGCTCTCCGTCCTCATGTTCTGCAAATTGTGACGCAGTGTCTGACATGGCCCTAATATTATCAGCGCACTCTGTTCTCACCCCAGAGTGATCACGCTTACCTGTTAGTTCTGGTAATTTAGCCAAAACTTCAGTCATAACAGTAGCCATATCCTGTAATGTGATTTGTAATGGCCGCCCAGATGTACTCGGCGCTACAATATCACGCACCCCCCGAGCGGGAGATGCAGGTACTGACACGTGAGGCGAGTTAGTCGGCATAACTCTCCCCTCGTTGTTTGGTGAAATATGTTCAATTTGTACAGATTGACTTTTATTTAAAGTAGCATCAATACAGTTAGTACATAAATTTCTATTGGGCTCCACTTTGGCTTTAGCACATATAGCACAGATATCTTCCTCTGAATCAGACATGTTTAACACACTAGCAAATAAACTAGCAACTTGGAAATACTTTTCAAGTAATTTACTATAATATGAAAACGTACTGTGCCTATAAGAAACACAGAAAAAGTTATGACAGTTGAAAATTAATAAACTGAAAAGTTATAGCATCAAATCTTTGTAAAAAACACAATTTTAGCAAAGGATTGCTCCCATTAGCAAAGGATAACTAACCCTGATAGCAGAAAAAAAATACAGAAATAAACGTTTTTTTATCACAGTCAACTACAATCTCACAGCTCTGCTGTGAGTGATTACCTCCCTCAAAACAAGTTTTGAAGACCCCTGAGTTCTGTAGAGATGAACCGGATCATGCAGGGAAGACAATAAACTTCTGACTGAATTTTTTGATGCGTAGCAAAAGCACCAAAAAAGGCCCCTCCCCCTCACACATAACAGTGAGAGAGATCAGTAAACTGTCATAAATTAAATAAAACGACTGCCAAGTGGAAAAAAATAGTGCCCAAAACATTTTTTCACCCAGTACCTCAGAAAATTAAACGATTTTACATGCCAGCAAAAAACGTTTAACATTAATAAATTGAGTGTTATTAAAAAGCCTGTTGCTAGTCCCTGCAAATTAGGCTAAAGTTTTATGCATACAGTATAATTCCAGTGAAGTGCCATTCCCCAGAATACTGAAGTGTAAAATATACATACATGACAGCCTGATACCAGTTGCTGCTACTGCATTTAAGGCTGAGTTTACATTATATCGGTATGGCAGAATTTTCTCATCAATTCCATTGTCAGAAAATAATAAGCTGCTACATACCTCTTTGCAGATTAATCTGCCCGCTGTCCCCTGATCTGAAGTTTACCTCTCCTCAGATGGCCGAGAAACAGCAATATGATCTTAACTACTCCGGCTAAAATCATAGAAAAACTCAGGTAGATTCTTCTTCAAATTCTACCAGAGAAGGAATAACACACTCCGGTGCTATTATAAAATAACAAACTTTTGATTGAAGGTATGAAACTAAGTATAATCACCACAGTCCTCTCACACATCCTATCTATTTGTTGGGTGCAAGAGAATGACTGGTAATGGCAGTTAGGGGAGGAGCTATATAGCAGCTCTGCTGGGTGAATCCTCTTGCACTTCCTGTTGGGGAGGAGTTAATATCCCATAAGTAATGGATGATCCGTGGACTGGATACACTTAACAAGAGAAAAAGGAGGGGGGAACTTGTAAGTAAGAAAGGGGGAGGGGGTTTGTTAAAGGTAGAGAAAGGGGGTCTTCTCTAGGAAGACAAGTTTTAAAAAGTATAAGTAGTCTTTACTCCTATTGAGTCCAAGTAACCTTAGTCAACACAAACAGTCAGTAAATTCTGTAATATAAAAAATCTATTACAACTACTGTAAACAATAATGGGTAGTTGTCCCCATGTATTTCTCGCTAGTTAGATAAACAATTAACATTTTCTTAGTAATTCAACGTGAACTGATAAACATACATCATATTGCATAACTGACTCTATAAGCCAAAACCCTGTTACCCTTAGCCTTAGAGCTGTGTCGTAAGCCTGTCCGGATCTGTCACAGCAACACACCCCCAGTTGGTGCATAACTAACATCTGAGATGGTATGAGATAAGGTAATATTGAGTGTAAGGTCTAGTGTACATGTTACTGAGCCTAGGATCTAAAACGGAAAACATGCTGTGGGCAATGTTCCAAATAATTGTGTATAGGGCAAGTCCTATGACCCGACCAGTACACAAACATCAATCCTGTTTTTTTTTTTTTTTTTTTAATAATTTACCCAAGCTTTTTTTTTTTTTCCCTTTTTCTTTTTTTTTCTCTCTTTTTTCCCCCTTCTTTTTCCCTTTTTTTACCTACAGGGAGCTGTATAGTCATGACAATCCCTACCCTGAATGTTTAACAAGTGGCATGCCTACCTTAATGAATATTCAGACTATCCCCAAAAGTGACCTAATGGAACCGCCCCTGAGGGGAGATTGTATGCCACTTATTCCACATTTGTATTCTAGAACAAGGCTCTCAAATCTTACCTGTCACAGTATCAGTATCCCCAAGTGTCAGCTCCCGCAGCTCCCACCTTCACAATAATTTAATAAAACAATATGTTTTGTTTATATGCAGTGGGTAGACTAGCTTATGTGCATTACTCTAAGTTGGATCCTACTAAGCAGTCATAAAATCATAATAAGATAAGGTACACTAAGTCTTTGAGAAGTAGAGTTGTAGAATATAACATATATAAATGGAACAATAACATTTATCCAACATTTAGAACTATGAGATTATTAAATACATACGACCTTTCAGTCCATCAGTGAATTTTGGTTTAGTGCCACTCAAGTAAGGCACCAAGACTCCCAAGTCGGGAAGGTTCTCGTTGTAGAAATCAGAAAGTTCAGAATCTTTGACCCTTCATCCGCGGAGCTGTTGAGCCTCCCCTTGGCCCACGAATTGGGGGCCCTGTATAGCTGCATCTGCATGCTGAGGAGGCCTTATGTCAAGGCCCAATGCTTGATTAAAACTGGGAAGATCCTCCATGGCCCTGAGGATGTGTGAGGTGTTGTTTCTTGTAGCAATCAGGCAAGTAGGGAAACCCCATCTATATGGAATCTTCTTCTCCTTCAGCACCAATGTGACAATTCTCATATCCCTTCGTTTTTGCAGAGTAGTCGGGCAAAGATCTGAGTACACCTGGATCTCCGAGCCCTTGAATTCAATTGGGTGCCTAGCTCTAGCCATTCTCATGACCTCTTGCTTGTCCTTAAAAGACAAGAATTTAATTATTATGTCTCTAGGAGGAGCTCTGCTTGGAGGTTTAGGGCGCAAGGCCCTGTGGGCTCTTTCTATCTGTATATCTGGTGCAGCATCATTATTTTTAAGGTATCTGATGAAGTCTTGAATGTAGAGCTGCAGGGCAGGAGGATCTATTGTTTCAGTTATGCCCCTCAGGCGAAGATTGTTCCTCCTGCTCCTGTTCTCAAGATCTTCAATGCGGTCCATCAGAGTATGAACCATGCCCTCCTGGGCTTGTAGATAGCTGGACTGTACCTGTATGTCAGAGCTAAGGGTTTCTTGTTTTTCCTCCATGTGAGTGACTCGCTGATCCACTGGCACTATGTCTCTTTTAAGCTCCCCAAACATAGTTTTAAAGTCCTGCATTGCATTCTTGATGTCCTCCATAGAAGATAAGTGCACAATGTCTTCCTTCATGAGATAGTTATGGGATTGGGTCTCGGGCACAGTTTCATGTATCTGTGCTGTGGTAATCTGTATTGTTGATTCATGTGTTGCTCTGTTAGGGGGTAAAGTAGATTCAGCTGGGATCAAGTAGCTCTCCATTATAGAGGATTGTGTACCCTTGGATGGTTTAGTGTTCCTTTTACTTTCCATGGTGTTGATTTGTTAAACACACAAAGGGGTAATGATCCATTCCTTACTCTGAGAATCTCCTCACAAGCTGGGAAATCTTGTCTATTTATCTTTTTGAGAGCTGATGTTAATATACACAATTCAGATCTGTATGAATCACAGAATGGGTTTAAATGCCCAACCAAAATCTGTTGTTGTCCGATCCCCAGAAGGGTTCAGTATCTTCTCTCTTTATAGTTAATGCCTCTCCAGGTGTACAGAAGTGTCCGAACAATTTATGACAATATTAAGTGCAGTTATGTCCCATCCGCACACAGGCTAGTTTGCCAGCTTGTTGTATTAATGTGTGCAGCAAAATGTGACTAGCAGCTAATCAGAGATATATTTTTTGTTCCCTACTGTAAGAGGCAAAGAGAAGACAATTATATCCCTGTTATGTGTAGGGTATTTTATAGCTCCTTTATCAGCAGACTGCGTTTCGGTCTGACCACGTGGGTGTGGCCCGTGTATGATACTTGCGGGCTGAGGCCTATGTATTAAGGGCCGATTGTGTGAGGTCTGTATGCAGTGCTTAGATCGGCTCAGAATGACCCCAGATGATAAAAGGTAAGTACCTGAGTCGTACACTGGGTCCGGGTCAACAGCGATGCGAGTTCTCAGTAATTATTGGCGCCGGGGGCCTTGTAAAGCAGCGTTCCTTCCCCGAGCACCGCAGGGAGCTGATGATGAGTTCCTCTAGTTTGTTAGGAGCGGGTACAAAAAAGATGCTGCAGGTCGCCTGAGATCTCGGGTATTACAGCAGAGCCTGATAGCGAGTTATTAGGTTATATTTTCAAGTTGAATTTGAGCGAGAAAACTACGGGGACTACAGAGCACTGTTAATGTGCGGCCATCTCAGTTCGTGGCTAGGCTCCGCCCCTTATATATATATATATATATATATATATATATATTAATGTAATATTTAGTGCTGCCCCAGGCATAGGCCTAGTTGGAGTTATGCGCTTAATTGCATTTCAATATATGCTTACATTTAAAAAAATAATCAAACACATAACTCCAACTAGGCCTATGCCTGGGACAGCACTAAATAATACATAAAAATACATTTCAAAATAAATGTAAACGAAAAAAATGAATACATTCTTTAAATTCACTGATTATTTATTAGGTGACCAAATCACTCTACCTAGCTCAAAAACCACCAAACTCGTAGCACTGCAACCAACTACCATGTGTTTTCCGCTCTTGCTGATCACAGGTAAGGAGCTCAGGAGCTAACATTAATTTTTATAATCTAAAGATGAGTTACCATTGCAACAAACTTGTTATGGTGCAAATTTTGAGAAATCTGACGTCATTAGGAAGCATTAACACAGTGCTAACTTATGCATACACGAAAAGACTGCACACATTGGGAAAAGTATTTCAATAGATACTGGTACTAAAATGGATCCGTAAACTAATTTTAGCTGATGGCGTCTTTGGTAGCTTACGGCTCCATTTTTAATGACTCAAAACTTTTCTGGATTTGAAGGAGAGACAAATACATTATAAGATAATGCTCTAAAAATGTTGTTGCGATCTCTCTCCAAGAAAATGTGCAGCATCAATTGATAAATCACATGCAAAAATATGTGATCTAATAAATAAAAAAATATATATCCATATTTTTTACATATCCAAGTGAGATAAACTCCATAGAGAATAACAATAAATGCTTAAAAGAACCATTGTAATTTATATGTGTTTGTCTAATATTTTTTTTGGGCTAGATTACAAGTGGAGCGCTAAATTACTGTGCTCCCGCAAACGGGCAAATTTGCACAATAAGTAAAAAGACATTACAAATGGCTGGCTACTGCTACCGCAATTAGCGCTCCAAAACTTAATCAGAGATCCGATCTCTGGTTAAATTTCTAAAAGTGGCCCAAAAGCCCGCAAAATAGAGGCCATTGTAGTTTTTTATTAAAAAAAATCTAGCATTTTTTTTTTTATAAAAAATAACTGTACTAACCATTTTTGGGGGCTAAAGTGACGGCATCAGAACGAGGCTCCCATTGGGGCCTATGGATGGGCCCTCATGAGCGCAATGCTTCCTAGCAATGCCAACGCAAGCTCTTGTTCGCATTGCAATTAACTTGTAATACCAGCACACATTATTGTGCACTGGTATTACAAAGTGGAGCGCTAAGATCGCTTGCATGCAAGCGATATTTAGCGCTTCACTTGTAATCTGGCCCTTTGTGTTCTATTGTAATATGATATGAACCATGAAAGCTAACATTGTTTATGTTTAAAAGGCATATTAAGGAGATAGAAACCTTTGTGATATAATTCATCTACAAAGAACCATTGCACTACTTCACTAAAATG